>NW_022157800.1:0-206032 GCF_003316985.1 Fusarium coffeatum | reverse complement strand
AAAAAAAAAAAAAAAAAACTCCATCGGCCAGCTCGCTGCTTAATGGTGGTAAGCCTTGAGCGGGATGGGGATGGATCCATTATCCATCCATTCCATTCCATTCACCACGATAAATTGACCAGCACAGCAAAAGCGCAGACCCTGGTTCCAGAAGCCACCCCCACTTCAAAATGATAGTTTTCAATGGCATTTCTTGGAAAGATCAAAGTTTGAGCAAGAATGGAAGATGGGAAAGTCAAGAGAAGGGGGGAATTTTCAGGGGCAGCTGTGAGGGACTGCTTAATTCAGCATTGAGGAATATGCCAACACAGCATTGAGTGAGGCGGGCCGTAACGACGCAGCTGTGTTTTACCATGGATACTAACTAGTAATCCTCATGGCTCCCTTGCCACCCAGAATAGAGGGACTCTGACGAATGCGCGATATCGATATCCGTACAGCACGTTCACGTAGGGAGTCATTGCTTGATTTAGAATGTTTGTGGCTGTTAATAATGGCTAGAGGTATGGATGTAGTCTGTAGTGGTGCCTGGTTGCTGGATGAACGAGAATGAGCCGTAGTGAAAACTCGACGGGTGGTGTCTTGCTGCTGATGAATCAAGTTTTACGGGTAAATGAGCGAGTAAAAACAAACGGTAGCCAATCTCTTTCTGCGTGTTGTTCTGTTTTCGTGTCAGTGCCTTCGTCATTGCTCTCATCGACTTGACGTGGTTGATTTGCTTTGCTCTCCTTCGACTGCAGTGTGAGTGAGTCTGCAGTTCCATTGCTGTGCTGGCTCCAGCGTCGAGTCGCTTGATTGATCGTCCCGTGGTGCCAACCTAGGAACACGCCCCCCCCCGCGCCCGATAGTTTTCTGATGAGACTAACCCCCTTGCTTCCATTCTCTCTGCGCTGTGCTTTGTGTGTGCTTCAAGCGTTTTTGCTGGTTGCACCTTACACACCCGACCAGTCCACATCTCTCTCCCTCCTTTTCTTCTACTGTTGATGTTCTCTCGCGATATTTCGGTGTTATTTGGGTAGACAAGAAGAAAAAAGACGTTGGGCTTGAATAAAGTGGCTTCCCCATCACTGGGCCATTAATCAACGCCTATGGCCACAACGGCCAGTGGCTGCGTGTCCGCCCTGGGGGGCCCGGCGGTAATAGCTCAGCGTCTCCAGCTGCATTTCCCACTAAAACTACCGGTAACAGTCTGAGCGCACGCCCCCACACACATCAACCACAGAAAATGGAAGCTGGACGCCCCCAGGCCCTGAAATTACCACCAGGGCACCTGCACTTTTATTAAAAACAGACCATCCCGTCCATCCATGCCCATCGCTCCTTCCCCTCCTCCCCTCCTTCTTGTCTTCCATGTCTTGTCTTTTCTCCATGACAGTTTGATAACCGTCTCTTTTTTGAAAAACGATCCTACATACATATCTATTCGCTTCCTTGCTTCAACTTGAGAGCAATATATTCATACCGGTCGACTACTACAGTATACCATCGGTTATAACAACGTTACTAGCGTCTCCATCGAAAAAAACCGCCCTGGTCTATGCCACTATCGTCACCGCTTTTAACACCCAATCCAATCCACCAGCGACATTTTATTCTCGACTTTTTTCCGGCTCCAGCTGTCTTGATCAACGACTTCGAGTTCCTTCATGTCGCTTGTTCGGATTCACGAAAGGGGACGTTAAAGCATTGCGTTCGCGATTGCAAAAAGGTCACCACCATCGCCGGCTTACTCACCGCCTGCCATTGCGACCATATACAACCACTGTGCCGTCCCACCTAGCGTGGTCCCTGTTCGAACCCGTCGAACCCCTCATCCAATCAACACTTCTTTGAAGTGAATTCGCTCAGGCTTCAATCACTTCTTCTTTTATACCACAAAAATGTCTAGCAAGAACAAGGTTTGCTACGTCGAGGATGCCGAGGAGGACTCAGA
This sequence comes from Fusarium coffeatum, assembly GCF_003316985.1. NCBI lineage: Eukaryota > Fungi > Ascomycota > Sordariomycetes > Hypocreales > Nectriaceae > Fusarium > Fusarium coffeatum. Next base: position 204,099 of record NW_022157800.1, on the reverse strand, counting down.
GAGCTCTGTCCTCGAGGGCATCCGAGATACACGACGCTATGCCGTTTCAGAAGCCCCAGGTCCATCGAGCCCTCCTCCCAAGGAACGTCCCAACACTGGAAAGTCTCGAGGCGACCACCGACGACACTCGAGTCGGAGACACGTCACCCCTCCTAGCGATGAGTATTCAGAGGAGGAACCTGCCCCTCCTCCACCTCGCAGGGAAGAACGTCCCCGTCGGGCCGATCGTGAGCGAGAGCGAGAACGTGAACAACGAGACAAAGATCAACGCCGCAAAGAGAGGAAACAAAAAGAAGCTGCTGAGCAGCAACAACAAAAAGCCAGAGCCAAAGCCGCCAGGCACCAAGCTCAAGCCCAAGGACCACCACCACCACAACCCAGAGATCACGAGGCTAAGCCGGCGAGAAGGCCCCGCCCCGCCTCTCTAAGTCACACTAGGACTGAACCTGTTATTCAACAGTACCGAAGAGGCCGTGTTGAGGATCCTTCATGCTATGGTGTCCAGCAGCCTGCAGTCTCTGGCATGCGTCCCCGTGCTCAAACTCGACCTCACAGCTATTACCCTGGTCAACCAGCTCCTCCAATTTCTAACATGGGATGGCACCACTCCCAGCAATCCCAGCCCTCCTTCCCTGTCGGATCTTTCCCAGGGCCATCGCCCTACTTCCCCGGTGCATCATCCCCGTCTGTGTCGGGAATTCCACCATCACCCTCAGCTACCGGTGGCCCACCTGGTTTCTTTGATATGCCTTCGTCGCAAGCGAGTGCTCATCTCAGAAACCGCTTCGAGCGACCCGCCTCGTCAATGGGATTCCGACAGAACCAACCTTCTCCCTCCGCCATTGGCTACCCTCAAGATGAGGATGAGTATGAGGAGCCAGCCGCTCCTCCTCGCCCTGTAAGGCGTGCCTCCCGTTCCAAGAGACCGGGCCAGAACGACGAGGACCGCCGACGCATGCCTCCTCCTGAGAGTATTCCCCGACCCAAGTCTGCGATGCCTCCTCCAACCACTCCATTCCGTGCCCCACCTCAAACAGTGACTCGCCAGAAGACTAGAACTCCTTCGCGTCCTCCTCCATCTGGTCGCAGCCGTGTTGGATTTGCAGACCAACATGGCTATGATGACGATGAGCAATTTGCGGACAGCCCTGGTCTATTTGCCGACTCCCCTGAAGCCCAATTTGACCGCCGTACAGCTTTGGCTCGCACTCGACGAAGCTCTGTAGCATATGACAACTACGGTGCTGATATCATTCCCGCCCGTAGCACTCGTCGTGGGTCTGTTGCATATGAACAGCGTGGAATTGACATTGTGCCTGCACGCAACACTAGAAGAGATTCCTTTTACGATTATGAACAATCAATGGACAGTGGGGATGGCAGCTTTGACGAGGACAAGTACTTGGATGCCATGAAGTACCAGGACGATATCAATGGTGGTCCGGCTATGCCTTTGACTGCTGACGCCCTTCGCAAAGCCAGCAACCCTAGGCTGGGCGGTGGAAGCAGCCGCAGCAGTGGCAGCCATGATGACAGCGAGTACAAGCGAAGTAACACTACTGGTCTTACTCGATCTTCTTCCAGCGATACCGACAATGTTACCATCAAGGTATCAGGCTCGGCTGTCGTGCGCGTATCGGGTGCCGAGATTGAGTGTGGTGACGGAGGAGAGATTACCTTCTCCAGGCCCAACAATGGCACTTCTCGCGTTGGCAGCGACCGCGCTAGCAGCTATTACCAGCTGGAAGATGTTCAGCCTCGAGTTGAACGAAAGGCTCTTCCTTACCGACCACACACTCCTAGTCGTTCTGACTCGCATCATCGAGGCTATTCTGGAAATCATGCCCCGTATGACCCATCGTTCGCTATGGACGACTACATTTATTGATGATTCTTCTTCTTATGAGAGACGACAAAGTTGATGATCAGCGCGTTTTTGCATTTTGTTTTTGACTTGTTATATTTCTTCACATTTCTTGCATCCAGATGTCTACGGGATGGGCAGCGTTTCACGTTTAATCTGGATCTTCGATTTGATTGAGCATTTTGGTGGACATTTTGTACTGCACTTTCAATTGTGTGGAAATTGTCTCTAAACTTGTATCCTTATGCTTCTATTCTTGAGACAAACTCGCCTGTTGGTTTCATGGCAGAAAGTTGATACCCCAAAAAGTGTTGACAGTGGGAGCTTTCAGTTGATGATTCAGTTCCTTTAGGGATCTGGTACTCTATCGCCTGCCGTTCATGCCAAAAACGTTTCAGAAGCAGCAACTATTCTATTCGGAAATCATGTATGCCCTGATAGGGCTTGTGTTGGATTCTAGTAGGAGCAATGGGGGAGCGCCAATGCGTCCTGGGGGACGAGGGGTTTCGCCTTCGGGCGGCTATCGACTAAAATGTCTTCATCTGACAATGGTTGAAGGCTGCCCGGGCCGGTGCCGCCCCTTGCTCGCTAAGACTGATTTGACGGGATTGGGACTGCGATTTCACTATCAAGTCCCATGTCTCCCATCGCTCCGGCCGGTCTTGCATGTACCTTGGGGAAGCTGCGTGAGGAATGAGTACTGATGTGGTTTTTGTATTGCTTGGCATGTTATAAGAGGAGGAAGTTGAGGCATGGCTGGAAGGACTACGCAACATTGTTATCGGAACGATAGATTGTACGGGCAGATGAGGTTCGCGCCTCTATCTGCTGCCCGGCAGAGAATAATCATATGTTACAACCAGCATGGCATGCATGTTTGGATTCTTCAATCTCCTTTCTTACTTGTGCAATTCTGTGACATGTTCCGCTGATCAGGGGAGAATGAGTGGACGAACGGCGATGCGGGACTGGGATGAAACAGCAATTGGCTACCATTTGGGAATCGGATGGTGGGAGTAACATTGAAGAAGGTGGATATGAAAGCGTCTGAACCAAATTACGGGAACTACCTGTGTGTCAGGTATCCGACTTGATGCGTAAAAGACTGACGATCTCTGCAATCAAAGCTGAAGACTCAACACCTAACAATTTCAGTTAAGCGCTCTTGATAATCATTCATGCGGCCATAAGACCAACTGTTGACGCCGTCTCAGGGGGGTCTCGGGTCTGTAGCAAATCCAACACAGAGTATCACGATGGATTATGCGCGCAGTAGGGAGTTTGGCAAAGGTCCGGCGCTACTCCCTAGAAGCTTCTTCACCTTCCATCAACTTATGCAGGCTAAAATAGAGCTCGTCAAGTTCCCATTCCCAAGCGGCCAGAAACGAAACCTTGGAAGGGGGCGTGTGCATTGAGATCTGGAGCATCAAGTCGTGGACGGCTGTGATTGGCTGTTGACTAAATGGGCTCTCTGTGCGAACGGTTGTCTGGTCAGCGATGGGATTGTTTACTTTCGACGTCATTTGAAGGTGTGGCTGAACTTCACGACATGACTCCAGAAGATTGCATTCAAACATGATTAAAATGGTCTCAGTCTAAGTCGAAACGGCTCTGATGTCACACAATTGTTATTTTTCTCGGCAATCGACTCTAATTTGACAGACGTTGAAAGCGTTGTAAGGATTCGAACGCGTACGTTTAAGTGCCCAACCACCCTTTACACGTCCCAGCCACGTCTTTTACAGGCATCGTTTCTGGGTTAACCGAGCACCATCACCTTGGCAAAGCCACGCAAGTCCCTCTTCTTCTCATTGTTTTACCGCTCTTTATTCTCCAAATTATCACTTCTCTCAATACTCATCACGAATTGACACGACTCATTTAACGACATACCGCATACCGGACTTATTTTCATCTTTGTTCTCTTCGTTCGTCTTGACCGCCTTCACCGTTGGGCTCGGCTGGGCTACAGCACCCGAAGCCTAGCTTGCGATTGTCTTTTGTTCACTGAAACCTTTTCATTACATCTCATTCCATTATGGCTCCCGCATTGCGCAGTGTGCCTACGCTCACACAGCACGCCCCTCGTGCCGCTGAGGCTTTCTCAACGCTCTCTACTCGTTTCATCGAGTCTTCTAAAGTACTCGTTGCTCGAGATGACGACAAAAACGACCGACACCGACCATCAGTCGAGCCTGGGTCGGGAGCTTTCGACCCTCACGATATCAGCAATGCCGGTTTCTTCTTCCTCTTCGCCTTGATCGGTGTGGCATTTGTCTGCACCGGTATTTGGTTCTTCTTCTGGGCCAAGAACGGTGGTTTCCAATTCAAAGAGAACGATTGGGACGACTACAAATCTACCGTACTTCGACGCACTGGACCTAACGGCACTATTCTTTCCAACGCAACCCGACCAACAAACCTCGGTGGTGGCAGTGTATACAAGGATGTTGATGACGATAACACGACCGTTGTCACTGAGAGCACAACACTTACTGGTATCACCGCCGGAGCTAGCGACATCTATGCCCGTGAGAAGCGCCGCAAGAAGCAGGAAAAGCGAGACCGTGACCGTGCGAAAAAGGGCAAGAAGACCAGCCGACATGTCGGTGAGGAGGGTGTCGAGGATGAAGATGCCGAACGTGCTGCCAAGAAGGAACTCCGCAACTACCGTCATGAAAGAGCTGCTCGCGTTGGCGGTCTGAACAAGGAAAGTGAAGGCTCCGAATGGGACGGCTCTACCAACAATGGCACCGAATCCAACGTTTCCACAAACCTCCTCTCCGAGCACCAGTCCACCCCACCTCAAAAGTCCAAGGGCGGTATCCGCAAGGTTTACTCCACTGCTGATCGTCGCGAGAACCGTGAGGCTGAACGCATGCGTGCTGAAGCCCGTCGTCTACGTGAAGCTGGCCGCAACGCCCGCCGCGACTTTAGCTACCAGCGTGCCGAAAGCTACTCCCGTGCTGACAGTCAGGTTGACTCGCAGGCAAGCGAGAGTCTTGTCAGCTCCGCGTTGACTCGTACCACGGACGATAGCGGCGACATCGGAACCAAGAGCTATCACCACCCGATGCCTGAGCTGAGGGAGTTGGAGAGGGAGCGTGCTAGGGAGGAGAGAAGGGCGCGCAGAGCGGCACGAGAGGGCCGAAGGGGACGAACTGGAACTGTGCCAGAAGAGGAGTAGAGATGAAGATCTGAGATATGGGATGATGAAAACGGTTCATTGAATTTTATAAGGGAAACTGAAACTGCGGTTATTGCTTTCAGGGCTTGGGTTTTGGGTTTAATTCATGTAGTATGTGTAATGTATGTAAATAGGCACGGTAACGGATTCTCACGGACATGAATGGATATGGATATGCTGAGTTTGCTAGACTATAAATAAATCAAGATACGGTAACTTAATATGTTTCTTCCATTGATTATTGTGATTGCATGTCCACTTGGACACGAGTGTGCTTAGTGTTCTTTGAAGCATTGTCGGTGAGTTTCAACAGTGCAGCGCAGACTTATCTCATTCTTCTCGGTATCAATATTGCAACAATCAGTCCTGTTTTACTTTCAAATTCTTGATTGTTAGTGCAAATCTTCAATAGGTCCAAGTCAAAGGGTAACATTTCTTGGAGGTTGTCATAGGTAACTCAAAACTCAGAGTCAAAAATAGAGGTTACACATAGCAAGTGAACTCTCGAGCTGTTGAAAGGTTAATCAATCGTCAATCGTCTACTCACACGGATGATAGATCAATCTTGCAACAATCACGCGACGGATTGCTCAGTCCGGTCAAGCAAGTGCAAGGCATGCGGTTATCATTCAATGCTCCATAGGCTCGGTAGGATATCGATAAGCAGGCAGGTTGTTTCAGAATCCTGGCAGCAACCTGAATTAATTCCAAGTTGAGAGCCGAAGTGCAATATTGTTGGTCAATAGTACCATGCACCTGAACGCGAGGCGTATCGCGAAAGCTCAAAATAGCACTCAGGCAGAATCTGTAGATCCATCTGGGCATGCAATGCTGGATTTCTAGGCGCCTGATCCATGAAGGATGTGAAACCTGGGGGCGTCTTAGAGCCACCGGGCCGAAACAATATGGCCTTGAAGAAGTTGCTTAGTGTTATGCGACAGCGGATAATGGAAATATCTGCGAACGGGGCCCTTATATGTGGCGGATTATCAAACCGACAACGTCAGGAATTGAGGCTGGTTCTTTTGGTTCCTGTTCCTGTTCCTGTGCCTGGGCTTGCAGACAGACATTCCATGATCGACTGACTGGATCAGCCTTGAAAGACATGATGCCCCACATGGAATGTTAGTGACATGCAGCCTAACAAGGTGGTCTGCGCTAACACGATGCAAGCGCTATCATGTCCACTCTTGGACGGAACCGGCGGGAGCGAGTGCGGGCATTTCCTCCACGGATCTTTTGGCTTTTGGTTTGGCTTCGAGGCTGATTGCCCGCCTAAGCCCCTCCAAACATTAGGCCCTGGGTTCAGTGATGATAGCCAGTCTAGGCATAGGCCCCACCTAAGTTACAAGGTCTTGTCGCTGGGAGCATTCGCTTACCTCGACAACCTGCATGATTATGTACATGTTACATTCTGTTGAGAGTCATGACGCGGGCATGAAGACATGGAAGAGAGGGAAAAAATACAGGAGATGCACCAACTGTAGATCTTCGAGTTCTATCTAATTCTAAGATAGAATAAAGAATCTCCAAACTTTTACCACTATTCTGTGAGTATATACAGTACACAAATTCTCAAGACACTTTGCGTGGCGATATCGCGTGGGCCAGACGCTTGGCTCCTCTGTCTGAGTCTCCTCCACATCTGATCCCACCAACCACCCAAACGCTACGCTTCGCCTCTCTCTCTCTTAGGTTGTCTCTCCCTTCCCCGTCTTCGTCATTCCTCCTCCTTCCTCACCACCAAAGCTTTTGGCCTTGAATCGCCGTCCTATCTCACCCGTTTTGTTCCACCTTCTTTCGGCGTTTCTTTCTCTTCTCCCAATTTTTCTTTATCTATAGCCTAGCGATTCCTCTACTTGGGACCTCTTCCATCTTACCCTTATCTCGCCGCGCGATTGATTCTTACATGTACCATTTGCGGCGGTGACGCCGTCCGCCAAGCACCGTGCCTTGATTGTCCACCACCGACCGATCGATCGATAAACCCGCCCAACACGGTCCATACGCTGAGAATCAACCGCAATTCACAATCAATCAACCTCTAGATTCGGGAAGAATAAATAAAAGCGACAGTCACTAGGAAACTTTGCTATCGCCCATCATGGGGTTATCGTCGAACCCGTCATCCGCCTTTACGGGCGTCGTCATCGGACTCGTGTCGTCCTTCGGATCCATCGTCCTCATCGCTTTGGTTATCTTTATCTTCTGGGTTTCCGGCTGCGCGAGCACTGGTCGCATCATTCTCGATCGACTTGGCCGACCAGGCGAATACGATGATGAACAGGCATTCGCGCGTGATGAGGCAGAGGCCCTCGAGGTCATGGACGACATGGCCCGCCAGGAATACCTTCGTGCGAAGGGTACGTTCTCAAACCTTTGCTCTCGCTACAGGGGAATAGAAACCAACTAACATTTTCGAAATAGCCTGGGTTACCGCAAACCCTCCCGAATCAATGCAAACTGATATCTCTCTATCGCAATATCTTGCTATCCAAGAAAAGGGTGTCTCCGCATGGGAGTTTGAACCCGAACTCGAAATCGCCAACTGCTTTGTCGAAGCTCGCACCGAGATAGAATTCTTTGACTCAGAATGTACCGTCATGAGCAACCTCCCTGTTCCCAAGCAAAACGACGTCTATTACTGGGAGGCCAAGATATACGAGAAGCCAGAGAGCACTCTGCTGAGCATCGGCATGGCTACTAAGCCTTACCCTCTCTTCCGCCTACCTGGTGAGTTTTGTCATACCCTTGTACACCTTCCATTTACGATCATTTGCTGACATGTTTCCAGGTTACCACAAGTACTCTGTTGGATACCAATCCACCGGTGCTCGCCGTTATAACCAACCGTTTGGCGCGACCCCTTACGGTCCCCCCTTGGTCCAAGGCGATGTTGTCGGTGTGGGTTATCGTCCTCGAACTGGAGCTATCTTCTTCACTCGTAACGGTAAGAAACTTGAGGAGGTGGTCCACGGTCTCAAGGCACAGAACTTCTTCCCCGCCATTGGAGCAAACGGTCCCGCTACTATTCACGTCAACCTCGGACAGGCCGGCTTCGTTTTCATCGAGGCCAACGTCAAGAAATGGGGTCTCGCTCCCGTCACTGGAAGCCTGGCTCCTCCACCTCCTTATGGATCTGAGCAGGGCAGCATTCTGTTGGAAGCTGGTACCAAGGACGGCGCTACTTATCCTCAAGGCAGGCAGCACAGTCACTCCATTACAGCAAGCTCATACAACACACGCAATCCATCTAACGACTTGAACCCTTCACATGGACGAACACGTAGCGGCAACTTCCGCGTGCTGCCTCCCACAAGCCCTGGACCGGTCAGGAGTTCAACAGATATTTCTTTAGCTCACTTTGTACCCAATGAGGAGAATGGCGAAGCTAGCGGCAATGCCGGACCTCAACAGGAGACTCACAACCATAACCCTTTGCACTTGCACCTCGAGGACGCAACAAATCCACCACCCGAATACCAAAGTCCCGACCATTCAAGTAGTGACGATGATCGATATGGCAGCGACAGCGAGGAAGATACGCCTTTGATTCGAGTGATGAACCGCAGTCGAGGCAACTCGTCAGCCACTGTTACCCCTGGCCGAACTTCCAGCCCGCGTCATCCACCCGTGCCCAGCTACAGTGACGCCGTACGACAAGGTGCTGGCCGGGATCGAAGTGACAGTGCGCGACTGCCCCCACCGAACCGAACTTCATCGAACAGGCCTCGAAGCAGTACATCAGCTTGAAGTACGCGGTTAGAATGATCGCTCCATCAAGTGACGATTACCTTTTTGCAGCGACTAGCAGATGGGCAACATACCCAGTTTTACGAACATCAGACCATGATATTGAAGAACGACGATGCTTAAGAGATGCAGCATCAACAACACATGATACCGGAGTTGGCTTGGGCCAAGTCGCCCATACATGATCCATTTCGATCGTTTTCTTTTTCGCACAGGCGCCTTGGAGTTTTAGGCATTGGCAGACACACGTTTCCGAGGTAGCAGAGCCTCCAAACTGTGGTCTTGTCTTCTTTTTTATGTATTTTTTAGATGGGAAGCCGGTCGGCCCTTTTGAAGAGGACGTGATACCGGCTGGATATACGTTCCCGGGCAGGGGAACCGGAATGGAATATTGATACCAATAACCGGGATGGCTATGCGCTCTTTTTTTGTTGAGACTTGTTCCTTTTTCCTTTCACGCACTGCATCAACACCACTTGTTTGGGAGTGCGTATGGATGTTTGGATAGTGGCTCATTGATTGGTAGCTATTGAGGGCGTTGATGTGTGGCGAGGCTCTGCTTATGGCTTCGTGAAAAAGGGGCGTTGGAGTATGAACGGTGTTGAGCAAAGTAGTCTCGGCTTCAAATTCAAACCACTTATCCTGCATATTGATCTATGAAATGTGAAGTGCTGTAACAGTATAGGTTCCCGATACGATAACGACTTTGAGCTGTGACGATGTTCGGATGTTGGAAACGATGGGCTGCCGAGAGCATAAAAGATGAGATAAGATGGACATTTGATGGCCATTTGGACTGCTTTATTTTCACATCCTAGAAAGCCTTTGAAGGCCAGTTTCCTTGTTACTCATTAGGACGAAGAAGGCTGCACATCATCAACACGACAACATCGACTATCACATGCCCATCGTCACCATGGAGAACATGACTTGCAGTCTCGTTTATCAGTATCAGAGATTTCAACATGTTTATGTGCACACATGAATCGCTCACTACAGCGCGAATTGAGGAACTATACAGAAGTTAACTACAACTAAAGGTCTATTCTAGAACATGAACGACTGTTGGCCTTATATAGTATCTGGGCCAGCTGGTTGCCCGTACAGTCAACATTCACGAGATGGAGAGTCTACTATCTGAAACGACAACCACATACTGTGAATTCTGCCGTTAGTGTTTGTGGCGGCTTGAGCAAACCAGAAGTGAGTTCAGTGGCAAGAGCCGGGAGCTGTTGGACGGTATAGTGAAACATAGGTAAATGTCTGCACATAGACGGTGTCTCTCGTTTGTATGTCTTTACAGCTTCGGAAGGGAGCAAACTACTAACTATTGCAGGTATTGAGGAGATCAGATTCGCAAGACGCACTCAACAAATTGACACTCTTTGTCACACTGATGCTGATTATGCATCTTATGCTGAACAAGGTTCAGAACCAAGAGTTAGGTATGTTATGAATTATCTAAGGTTAATATCAATGATGAAGACCATGAAAAGCTAACATGAACAACACATTAAGATGGCCTTAGTCATGACAAGAATCGCTTTTAGTCAGGCAGTATACAAGAGGACGTCTGCAAGTCGTAGGGGGGTAGCCAATGCTGTTAAACTTAGGCTGAATCCATCAGCACCACACTTTACCTATCTTAAGTGCTTATGCATCGTTGCAACATGAGCGAGACAAATGCAAGACTTTCACCAGTGTATCTTTCACAGGAGCACAATCATTGTTGGGTAGACGAATCATGAAGTCAAAAATCGTAGATTATAATTAATCCCCAGCTATATCATGCAAAAACTGCCATCAGACACCAATCTTCCCTACATATCATAGATACAATCATGACAAGCAGCAAACAAAGAGTCTATCCTTGCACAATATCCTTCCGATCCGAAACGTACATACATGTCCACCTGCAGCCTCTCTTGTAGGGCCAGGTATAAAATCTTCAAATCCAATCGTGCTTCTGTCCCGTGTTATTCCATCGCTGCCCCAGGCTCTGCGAAGAGTTGGGAGCGATAAGCATGACCAATTCCAAAAGAAGCATACAACATGATCAAAAGCGCCAAACAAATGCTAACTTAAACTCCAGTCAACGCCAAACTTTTCCCAGGCGCAGTAAAAACAAAAACAGTCGCTATGCTCTCCGCTTACGATTCTCCCATAATGCTATGGCAGAAACCGTAAGGAGTGAATTCTATAACCAATCGAATCTTCATAAAGTCGTTAAGAAGGAGTGTCTATGGGGTATCATGGTTCGAAGGAGTGTCGTTTCTTTTGGTGATGAAGATCATAAGGAGTGTGAGATATGATACAACACTTCCAAGAGCGTGTAACAATCAAGGAGTTAGGGAGCGTCGGCATTGCATGGCAACGCGGTGTGATTCGGTTGTAGCGAGTGTTGAAGGAATGTGGTATACATGGCGCCGGCGTCGTTTTTGGAAAAAGTAGAAAGATGAATCAAAGCATAACAATTAAGCCAAATTGGCAATGAATTGAACTCGGGGTGGGTATCAGGTTGCTCGGCGTCGGGCGTTGTCGTCGAACTGGTGCATCACAGGAGGTCGTGTGAGGGGAGACGGAGGGTGTGGTGCAGAGGACATAGACGAGGTATGACGGTGTCGCGGTAGTGGTGCGTTCGATGCGACGGGCGATTCGGGTAAAGGAAGCATGCCGAATTGCTCCGAGCTGATATACGGAGACGGGGCGCTCGTCATGGAGGTCATGTAAAAACTTGGGTCCTCTGGAGTCGGGTAGGTAGGTGTCGTATTCATCCTGGGTGGTAACGGTCAATCCCCTAAGTTCTTCGTGCAAATTGAGCCAGTGGGCGTCTCGAGGAGCCTAGATCCACACGGCCTGGACAGGAGTAACGAACCCAACGCCATAGTTTTGAGGGGAGTCTTGAATGTTGGAAGAGGGTCCGCCTTGTAGAGTGTTCATGTCCCATGAGCCGTATTCCTCGGTGTCACTGTAAGCAACTGAACCCTCGAATGTTGAGGATGCAGGGCTGTAAGCTCCCGTGTAAGCCGGAGAGGGGACGTTGAGGTACTGTTGAGTCGGGTAGGGAGACAGCACCAGAGGGCTCACTGCAGAAGGTGGCGGGCCAGAGGCATTGAGCATTGGCATTTCCTCGGTGCTGTAACTAAAAGCAGGGTTCCCGTACAGATATGTCTCAGCAGATGGCATCTCCTCCTGGACGGTGAAGTTGCGAGGGTTGAACTGAGGGAACGATGGAGTTCTCTCAGGGTGCATCCATCCCATGCGGGAGCGGAACTGGCCAACTGTATCAATGGGGAACTCCATGAGAGTCAGAGGAGTCTGCATCTCGTTTCCAGCGCCCGAGACATTGATAGACATGAGTCGACGGGCGATTTCCTCAACCGGAGAGATGGACAAGCTTCCGAAGTAGGCAGCACCGATCTCGGGGAAGAGTCGTTCCATGAGAAGAGCCACAGTATACAAGTGAGCAATGATGACTAGGGAGTTAGGAGAGCCATGGTAGTTCTGCAGGTAGCCGACGGGCATCCAGAAGAGCCATTTGCGGAGAGGCTGGAGACGCTCGAACTGCTGAGCAATGGAAAGTGTAGGGCTGATCTTACGAGAGCCTCGAAGGAAACCAATCAGATGCTGGATCTGAGTAGTGTCTTCCTTGTGATGCTTGAGGTGGGCTTCGACTTTCTGAATCTGCTCGAGGGTGCGCTGGTAAGCATCCAGGTCCTCAGGGCGAGGTTGGCTGGGACGGTGGTCCTTTCCAGGGGATGGCGGAGCTGTAGGGAACGTGCTGCTCTCGGCGATAAAGTCTCCAAATTGGGATTCATGCTTCCATGGGTCCATGGCATCGATAACCTACCTGTGGGTTAGCGGGGTTCAGGAGTCATGATCTGATCGACTTACCGATGAGGTTCCCTGCATCAACTGAGTCCAGCTGCGCCTGATGATTCGGTCAGCCGAGGTTATCACACATACGGGGGTTGAAAACTTACCAATCAGTGGCTTGCCAGGAAAGGACAAGAGAGGCGGCCAAGATAGCATCTGAAGTCTCACGAGAGAAAGATCCAATGGCCTCTTGAAGACCCTTGAGAGCGATGCCTCGGTGTTCATAGGCCATGCTGCCGACCAAGGGACAGTCGGTAAGGAAAGCAATGTGCATGGCAGAGAAGGCGAGCAGGGCGTGCATCACATATGGGGTTGTAGCGCCGATTCGAAGCAGGGTAGGAATATGGCGCGTCCAGAGGGTGAAGTTGTTCGCATCGATTGTAGCCAACTGATAGTACAGGGCAGCAACGTGATAGATCAGACGAAGGTCTTCGACGGAGTACAGATGAGGCATGGGCGCAGGGTAAATTCCAAGGCTAGGGAGCGGGAAAATGCCTGTTCGTTGCCACTCAGCAATCGCGGCCTCGATTTGGGGCGTCCACATAAGGTCGGGCTTGTCGGGAGTGGTAGATCGCTCAGAATCGGGGACTTGCACGTCGTTATAAGGGCATCGGATCTTGTGCTTAGTGCAGTTGCGACTGTAGTTATGTTAGCTTGGAGGGAATGACGATCACACGAATGTAAGTCTCACCATTGAGGGAAGTTTTCATCACAGCGAATGTGTCGGCGTTTGCTATGAAGCAGAGTCAGTATTTGGATGAGAAATCATCGAGGAGAACGTGAATCATACCAGGTATCACAGCCCTTGCGGGACTTGGTATGGCTGCGGCGAGGAGGACCACCACCGGGACCGGCCATTTTGAAGTATTAAAAGCGAAGGTGTGGTGAGAACTATTCAGTAAGTATATGCACAGTATCATATGAAGGGAAGATACATACGCGAAGTGATCCACAAAGGCAAGCTTGTGGATTGATAGCGAGCGTTAGACAAGGTGACGATCAATGGTTCACCTAGTCGACTGGTTCAAGGATTTGATCCAAGGAGTCCAAATTAAGGATATCGTGAATGTGGTCTCGTGATAGACAATTCAGCGTAAAGCGTCGAGGAGCTAAGTCGAGGATTGGGACTTAAACACGGATGGCTTCACACTAATGCGGCTGGCAAGCTCGATAGATTCTACGAAGCAACAATTATCAAAGTTAGATAAGTTGCAGAGATACCCAAGTTGTCCTTGTCCAGTTGTTTGGGGTAGCGATCGTATATGGTGTTCTTGATTTGAGTTTCTTTTCTTTCTTGGAGAGGCCGTTTGTCCGGGAAGCGAATGTAAATGTGCAAAGATTGAAGATATCGAGCAGTTCCAAGCCTAAATGAGCATGTGGGCGGATCTCGTATTCAATTTCGAGCAGTAGTCGATCTTTGACAATTTCGGGGGTCGAGTCCAGATGATTTTAGCGTGAGGCTGTCGATCTCAGATGTTGATGGGTCTTTGTACAGAGCGAGTGTTCCCTTATAATCCAAAATATGGAAGAGGTTGAATGGCCAGAGTTATGAGAAGAGAAGAGGATCGTGAAGAGGACCGTTCTTCTAGTATCAAGCAAGGCACCGTAACTTTAAAGCGAGTGACAGGAGTCGACGAGGACTTCCTAAAGGTTGAGAGAGATGAGGAGGGTGAGGAGAATAGCGAACGTGATGATAACTTGTAAAGTTTGATATGATTGTTGGAGATATCTAAAAGAGAATCAAGAGAGGATCTAAGGATGAGCTGGGGACAGCTGCCTTCATAAATACAAGCGGAGTAGGTAGTAGACGGGGGAGGAGTAACCGGGGGGGTAGGAGGAGTGTGAGAGTGAGTGTGGGAGTGGGAGTGTAAGGTCAGAAAGAGTGGGATGGAAGGAACGGGTGGAAGGCTGTGTAAGGTAGGTAAGGTCGGTCGGTAGGTACCTGCCGTGTTGTACTGTACTGTGATAAAACAGTTGGGAAGGTAAGGTATGGGGAGGGTAAGAGGGTCCTTGCCTATGTGCCATGTGCTGTGTGGGTGAGAGTGCAGGAGCCAGCAGCAATCAGCGTCAGTGCCAGTTCATCAGTGCTAAAAGGGTGCAGTCGATGGGCACCCACCACAAGCCAGCCTTGGCCTTAGCCTGGGCCTAAGCCTGAGCCAGAATCAGAGCGAGCATCATCAGAATCCCGAAACATGCAACCTTGTCTACCATTCAGGAACCTAGAAATGGGCCGAGGGAACGTCAAAGAGAAGCGGCGAGTTCGGCTTGAGACTAAGGGAATTGTGGGCTGTGGAGAGCGGGCCCCGGGACTACGGCAGCGGGCAGCAGTGGATGAGTCCCAATGTATCGGACGCTGGCTCTTGGCCGTGAACCCCGAGCATGATGGACCTTTGTGGTATGGGTATCTGCGCTGAGCGAGCATAAGAGTCAGAATGTGAGGTGCGCTGGAGAAACACAACTGCCCAAGACGCTAAGAATGGGGGGTGGTCCGGTGCCACACAGGGACGCCAGGGGGGGCGTCCTGCAGCCTCATCAGTAATAGGGCCGCTGTCTCCAAAAGATCCCTGGACTGGGCATCTGTCATAGTTGAGAAATCCATCTCCTCATCTTGAGACTAAGACCTGAGAAGCGTCGGCCACAGACCATAACCTTAGTAAAACGTCCATACCAGATCAGAAGATCTAAGTAAGGATTGGACATTAGCAGAAAGAAACGTGCCAAGCGGGAAGGCCTGCGGAGTATGTAGGGGTACTGGAGCACTTAGCAAGCATGGAATTGGAGATGCTAAGCCAAGGCTTCGTTCGGTAAAGGTACAGTAGCTGGACGGATCCATGCCTGAAGATAACATCGATCCATACATACCAGGTGCTTCTGCTGTGCTATTTTGGGGGCCAGTTGATTCGAGATGCTTCATTGGGTATGGCCGACCTCGCTGGCTTGTGCTCGTCCCATGGTTCTACACGACCACCGAGATGGTATTGGTAATGACTCCATGACCTGAACGGAATGAACCTGAAATCATGAGTTTCTGCGGTGGTGGCGGGTTGACGCCCAGTCCTGCCTGTCCGATTCAGAACAAGCTCTAGAGGGCAGGAGACGACCAGAAACGAGTGCGAGTACCTGTACAGTACAGTACAGCATGGTGAAAACAGCAACAACAAGAGATAGTGGCGGACGGTGGCACCTACAGAGGGTGCTTAGCACCTGGCCACTCTGGCTCTGGGCTCTTCCAGCAGGTGGGTTGACGCCCTTTCTGCAGTAAAGGGCGGGCGATAACACAGTGTGTGTAGCAACTTGGCATAGTATGTGCACCACGGGGAGCTGAGCTGAGCATCCAGCCCTCCAGCCCTCCAGCCAGTCATGAGCCCGTGAACAGCGGCCGAGAAACAAACCTTGCACACGGAGGACATGACGCACATGGCCCAGGGTCAAGGGGCAGAGGCAGGTCAAACTAGCGTGCCAAAGATCGTTGAGAACTAGCGTCCGTCCTCCGCTTTTCCGCGGTGTTCGGAAAGGTATCTAAGACCCTCGAGAGCCAAAAGAAGAAAAAAGAAGTAAGGGCCTGTCATCGCCAAGAAAGTCAGAACGACTTCTTGACTAAATGCTTGGCAACCGAACTTCGACAAGAGGTTCCGGTGGAACGAGCGGAGAGGTGACAAAAACACTACGTAACTGGGTAAAAATAACTTTGGGCGTCCGTGCCCCTCTATGGTTGCTCTTACAGCACTGTACCTTATCACCCAGTTAGGGAGGTAGTTGTTGTTGAGAAACCCGCTGGCTGCTTTTTGCTCAACCTGACCTAGACGATGCTTTTTAGTCACCCTTGTTTGTGTGTGAGCGAGTGAGAGGTTGGCTGGCATGGCATGGTATGGCCTGGGCTGGACTGGGCTGGGAACTGTAAGGACCAAGGTACAATAGCCTAACCAAGATTGTCTAGGGCTTCTATCTACTCGACTGGGCTTCGGTGCCCGTGGGGCGCCGGTTAACAAGGCTTCACTTGGCTGAAGTAGCGGTCTTCAGTTCTATTCGTTCGTTTGAACTCGACCTGTCTCCTTCTCCCTTGATTGGGCTGGGCGTACGGAGTACAGAAACAGTCTTTTGAGATAGCGCGCCCGAGCGGCGGGGGATGAGGATAATGGCATGGTCCCCTCTAGACGGACGAACCGGGGCGGCCGGTAGTTGAGCTTCGGGTCAAGGTTCAAAGTCTAAGCCTGTACTGTAGGTCCCTTGCAAAAACCACTCAAGAGACATTTCCAGCATGCAAAATGCAAAGCCCTAGTCCGCTTTTCCAGCAACGTTGAACACTGAGATGGGCTTGGCCAAACATACAGCGAATTCCTTACCATGCATTGCATCTGCATCACAAGCGCAATCTGTAGGGACGATATGCCTCCAGAAACGGGACATTTTCGATTGAGGGTCAAGATGTGAATATGGAGAAGTTCTAAAAAAGGCATGCGCTTAACCGTAGTCGGTTAGCTCGCAGATGAGTAACACTGGAACGTTACTTGCGGCCCACCGTAAGATAAACGCCTGCCGCACGAATGCTTTCACAGAACACTAACACTACTGTACCTGGAAAGGCTGTAATGGATGTGCAGCTCTTCCATCGCTTCATGTTCGTTTGCTCGTTTCCAAAGGTTTGGTCCGTGTTGCCTGGCCTGCCCTGAGCTCGCCTTGCCTCATCCATCACCTCGCACTTGAGATAGAGTCACGGATACCTCCGTTGAAGCTCTTGTCTCGTAGCTGCGCCTCGTTGCTAGATAGATCTCAACACCATGACGCATGACGTCGCTTACCCGTCTCAGGGTCTCAATGTTGTATTCATATTTGTTATGCAGTAAAGGTAGCAGTAGTAGTAGCAATCACAGGCGGGCGCAGTCGGCCTGTTCCCGGTTCTATCTCAACTTTCATCCGTCTTACTCAGGTTTACATCATTGATCATTCCGACACCTTTTACCGACAACATGATCCTTTCATCGAAGCCATCGTCTTCTCACTGTGAGCTGAAGCACATAATGACATGGATATGGTTATTGATAGACATGATCTTCCCGCACTCAATATTCCTGAACGGGATTACCTCGGGTATGCTGCTGCCCCGTAGATCCTGTGCCCAGGGTGTCGGCGTATTCGGGCTCCCTCGTCTAGTGTAACCCTCAACCAAATACTTGGGCCTTTCACAGGCTGTCGAGAAACGTATTGCAACCCGTGATAATTTACCTGCCTATTTTTGCGCCGCAAGTATAGCGGTC
Source organism: Fusarium coffeatum (assembly GCF_003316985.1). Taxonomy (NCBI): domain Eukaryota; kingdom Fungi; phylum Ascomycota; class Sordariomycetes; order Hypocreales; family Nectriaceae; genus Fusarium; species Fusarium coffeatum. The sequence goes on along the minus strand of NW_022157800.1, from coordinate 186,164 downwards.
CAAGGTTTAGCTTACTATATGAAGTGCTACCATTGTCGTGTATGACTGCAGAAAGAATTTTCCTTGACCGCAAATTGAGGTTGTCTAGAGCTACGACTCTTGTCCTCTTATTACACTTTTTTTCTGTGTCGACGGGAGTTCGGGGTGCTCAATCGTCCGATTATACTCGAAGGCGGGTTCACTTGTGGACCATGAACTTTCCTCCTTGGCGGACTCTAACTTTGCCTTTGTTTGGTGGCCTGTACCATGTTTCTCTCTGGGGACGCTTTGTCCACGGTAAGTGATATCATTGTCACATTTGCAACGCTATATTAGCAATGCGCTGGTAGTTCGACTTCGGGAATTTCACGATACAATGGGACCTGTTCTTCCTCGCAAACCATGGCCCCTGTCAATTCACCTGCCATTTCTCTTCCAAGTTCGGGCGCTAGACAAGGACAGGGTAGGCATGGGATATCGGCATTGAGGTTTCGATTAAATACTTGGATCATCGTACGATATCTTTCTGAGTTCCAAAAGTTGGTGATAGTCGCGATTTCTGTCAAAGTCGCTTTGCGGACGAATCAGAGGCATAGTGCAGTTCCATTGATCTCTAACAGCGATAGGACTGCGGATAAATGCACGAATAGGAGGCTATACTACTTATGTAACATGCCCTGTAGGGTAAAGTCAGCGAGTTCTATATTACACTTTATTAAGTTGAGTCTAGAACCATCAGATCATCACACACAAGAAAATAAAATCATGACCAAGTTGTTACTCATTGACAGCATCACATGGCTTACAGACGCACCATTCACGTGACAGCAATCAGGATATCTGGGATTGAGCCTGAAAAAGAAAGCACTGTATGAGTGAGTGGAAGGACTACTGATGAGCTATCGGCTACAAAAATAAAACTCCAAGTTGGTGTAGCCGGGGATAGGCGCCGGGATGCCACCTCTCCGGAACAACTTTCAGTATTATGTAAGTGGTTTTGAGTTCATCCTGACCTGGTATTCCCTTGTAAAGGATTCAGAATGTTTCGGATCAGTGACATGCCAACCCATTGCGGGACTGCAAGGCATGAGTTGAGAATAGCATCAATAAAATAAAAAAAGCCCGAAATACTACATCGTTCGCCGAGGAGATGTTACCCTTCAAGGTACTGTACAGTGCAGCCAGTCACACGCACGTAGTGTTGTCGCAAAAGACTTTCCACGGCTACAGGCTATTGATTTTAGGCTGGCCGCCAATCTTAAAATCATCATAGACTACACTATTTAACGAGCCTATTGGCTTGATCATCCGCGTGAATCTTGCCAACAACTCATTATGCATGATTTGCATGTGCCTATCTGTGGAAGAGCGAACAATCAATCACCGTCCTGGCTTGCAGTTCAATGTAACCTCAGTCTGCAGCTAAAAGCCTTTTTCAGGCGTCTCGACAGCTTGAGAGTGAGACAATAGCTGTTGCTGGCAATTGGCCGAGGAAGAACTCCCTGGAACCGATCGGTAGTTTTTAGACCAGACCGCCCTTGACCGTAGGGCTTCTAGAAGCAATCCTTTTACCTATTTCCAGACATGGTCAAGTTCCCTGTCGACAAGCAAGGGATGTTGCCAGGGTTGGCTAGCTGATAATGGATCCCAGCTCCACTCTATGGACATAACACTGTACAAGTTCCGTTCGTAGAGTTGCATTGCGGAATGACACTGCAGAGATATTGTACATACAAGCGTTGAGAGAAACCAATGTCTCATAGTCCACGGACAAGATGAGAGGGAGATTGACTTGATATCCAGGGACTGATTAGCTCCACGATATCAATACACTACAGCCATGTACACCAGGGACTTTGCCGTAACTTACCATATTGCACATCACTTCCATGTCTGCACCATACTCACGAAGCTAACTCGGGTAGACTTTGAGGTCTGACCGATTACCATTTTAGATTTGAGGCCCTTTGATTGATGGCGTAGAGGGGCAGAAATGCATGTAGTGACCCCTCATCAGAAAAGCCATTAGCGCCTTCTATGAGTAAAACGCTGGCTAAAATTCAATTGCCTGGAGGAAAGAACGTCTACCGCGACATCCAATTCATGCGCCTTCCGAATTCATGGTCGCTCAAAGTAAAATGTTGAGCCTGAAGTTAACAAGGCAAGAACTGTTCTCCGGTACACCTTCGCAGTTACCCACAATCATCCCCTCACCTCTCCTCTTCTCTCAAACAAAAGCGTTGTCGCATCATAATCATCATTGCCTGCATCTGCAGTCTGCCCCCTCGCAGCCACTCAACTCACACCCTCTACCCTACAATACTTGATCAGCATCCGATCAGCAGGGCGTCGATATTACAGCATCATCCGGAGCGCAAACATTCTGCCCGATCGAAAATGAACAGCGCAAAAGCAAATCATGATCTTCTGGGCAAGACAAACAGACAGGTACAGGCTTGGGAATACAAACAACAACATGATGATGTACAGGTTCCTGACATCTGCTCCAAGTGTCGCGATTGGCTTCGTCCAACAATGCTCATTCCGAAGTCACACATACCGTACACCATGCTCAGGCTCAAAATACCAAGTACCCTAAGCAGCATTTGCTCCGGCGGTGGTCCTATGTTACTCACCGCGGTTGTGTACAGAAGCTAGAGCGTTGTCGACGGGCTAGGAAGTTCCGCCAAGATACCATTTTGCTACGCTGGGACGGCGGCTTCCCCACCTCAGTTTGCCGAACAAAAGCCCCGCCCCGAAGGTCGACAGCTGCCCGGTGGACAATCTCGGACGAGGCTGAGAGTTGGTCTCAAGATCTTCTTGCACGAAGTTGCAGTGTTTTCAGCACTTAGCCTGGTAGCCCAGTCAACTCCCTTCTACTTCTGGTCCTGATCCCCCGACCAATGGTTCCACAGCTGAAACAAGCCTCTGTTGGCTTCGGCCGATGTTAGCAATTGTCACCAACCCACATCTCGGCCGAAACTGCCTACCTACCAGTTTCTCATTGGCTGTGCAATGGAGCAGCTGGTGGTGTCATTTGCGGATTGAGACGGATCTTTAGTTCTCGTCTGTGATCATCCCCAGATTTTAAGGCTAGCACAGCTTGATGAGATCATCGACCGAGGGATTTCATGTCTGCTAGTCAACAACAGTTTCCCCTCTCTTTCCACGCCCTGTAGTCCCGACAATACCCTTACTCAGTTGTCTCCGTTTGAAGTATCATCTCCAGACGAAGATCCGACTCGGCGAACCGACCTCGATTGCGATGATAGTCCGGTGCAGTCACGGACTTATTTCACCCTATGTTGTCTCATGTTTGTGCGGAGTATCGAAACAACCAGCCTCTCGTTATATTTTCCTCGTTGAGTATCAAATAGTTCTTTTTTGGGTGGCAGCACTAAAGATATCGAGGCAACCCAACTCCACCAACTAGCTTAGAGTGCTAGGATGTGCAGGGGATGCTGACCCTTGATCAGATCTGATTTCATGACCAAACATCCGTCCCCTCTGCTTGGCTGAAATCACAAATCTCGTGTCCCAAAATGGGATTTCCCCTGGAAAGCCGAGCTCGACCAAAATATTAGGGCATTTCGAAAAGCCCATCGGACCCTCGCGACGAACCCGTTTGGCTATTATGCTCCGCACTTCCCAACCTCATCACCATGCCTACCATGCGCTCATAGTCCAGGTGTACATGTGCGCATGATAAGGCAGGCTCAATTGTTGTCGCAGCCCTGCTTTTATTCGCTCACCACTGTCTTTGCAACGATTACCACTCGTCCAATTACGAGCTGTTAAGAAAGGGTCATATATCAAGCTGAAGGAAACTCTAGGTGTTTATCGCTTGCTTTGTCCTCAAAATAGGCGAAAACGGCTGTTGGACACATGAACCTCACTACCATCCATCACTCAGGCTCTTGTATTGTGTCTGGTAGTTGCAGCATCGAGTGATATCTTTACTCGCATCTGACACCGGACAACCGACTTCTGCAAACACAACATCCAGCGCCCAGTATTACCTCATGTCACGCACGCCATAGCCAGTCGCTGGTTGATTTGGGACTGAGCTCTAAGCACTGACATGATTGTATCTCCTTTCAAGGCTGTAGCCTGCAGTCTACCTGTGCAGTCCTACATGGGGAATAGACGAAAGCGGTGTGATAATTGGCGTTGAGAGAGTTCAACGTTCCTGAGAGCCTGAACCTTGTCATGCACAGCCTTCCTTGACCTTGAGCAGACAAAAAGCCTTGAGTCAGAGTTGGAATTGTCATGCACCAGTACAGGTCAATGCTTATCCAGGTCTTTATGTCAGCCCTGACTAGCGTCTTGGCAATACGCTAGTGAAGCATGTCCCGTATAGCTGGGAGGCACGGAAGATCGAGATGCATGCAAACTGACGATCTTCTTGAAATCCACGCCGAGTCTCTTTATTTCGTCAGTGCGATAGACAAAGAGTCTCTGCCTCTACTACGTTGCCTAACACAGACGGTGATCACAGACACGGTTGTCAGTATGATGTCTCAAGGCATTCTTTGAAAATGCTTCTGGCTATTTTTGTCTTCGCGCAATGACTTATTACTATGACAGATTTTTGCGGAGAACAACTGACTCAAAGAAACCCATCGCGACCCTGTCGGAGCCGCATATCACAATTCGCCTGAAGTGGAAATGTATCGGGGCACCAGGGTGTCAGAAGAATTGGCCTGGAAGCATAAGAGATGAAATAATTTGGTCACTTTATGCCAACTTAGACCAGCATTTAGGCTACTTTATTATTGCAGCCTAAGCCTCAGAAGACAATGCTTCTCTCACCCACCTGCGGGGCAAGCCACAACCTCCCTTAGGGTTCCGCAGGTTAGGTTTGCCGAGGATGCTTTGGCCTTGGGTTTTTGTTTTGATCTACACCTTTCAGAAGGTGAATGGTCTGAATCTCTTGCTGAACAACAATCCCTGGGTAACTGGGCCAGAAATGCTGTGTCTAGGGCGAATGAGCCCTGGGTTGTCAAGCCACGGCACATCTAGATGCAAAACGCGCCAAGCGCCTGCACGACTGACGATCTCATACCATTATCTGTTCAGGTTGACTCTCGACGTCTATGTCAGAAGATAAAAATGCACGTCTTGGTTGTGCATTCAAGAGACCGAGGGACAAGATATGCTGGCCTTTGCGTAAAAGTCCGACGGGGAAATGGCATGGCCAAGGTCATTATTTCCATAAACAAAAGAGCTACACCAAGTATCTTGTCATTTTTCAAATATTGTGCCGTTCTTGGTTACAAGAATCGCGGCTCGAGTTACCAATTCAGATACCAGTGGTACACTCCCGGATTTTGCGACCAATCTCGTCAACTATGCCCCAGCTTCTTTGGTGTTGTCTAAACCTGTCTAGCCAGTCAACTCATAAGACAACGCATATGAACAAGGCCTGGACAGGGATTCAGGTGACCTTCAAGGCTACTTGCGCGTGGTCTGACTGTATTCCAAAGTAGACAAGAGTGACTTGCTGCAAAGCCTCATCACAAATGATCCGACACCTCTTCAAAGACAAATTCTCAAACTTTCGGCTGCCGATCAGACGCAAGCGGACGGTTCAGGAGTCAAAAGGAGAAAGTAACTTGGGCATCAACATCGACGGCGTGTAAGAGATTAGACGATGATGTTCATCAACAGCACTGTATCCGTGGTCGTCGGAATTTGGAAGCCACCTTTGGGGTAACCCATTCGCGCACCAATCGACTCGAGGGATGAAGTCCAAGGACGCTGATCCCTTAATAGAGCTACAGTAGCACGACCAGTGCGATCTATATTAGGACACCGGCAAACCCGCGCCGTGGGATCACGGCAATCTAATAGGGCTTCTCGAAATGAGTATGTGCTTAAAGCTCTCAGTGAATGCAGGGTCGCTCAGACATGACATAGCTGGTTGGCTGTAGGGGTCTTCTGATGGCTGACACGCTTTGCAGTAACGTATCATCTTGAGATCTGAGTGACGACTCGGTCGCTGAGGTCGATGTCAGGACCACGCTACTGTACTGTGCAGTGCAGTACCCGTCCCAATGCGGACCCGAGACCACATGGCACGCGACGGTAGGCGCCTGATCCCTATTCTGGAAATGGAATTGGTGATGACTGAACATTTGTCTCCTCTTCAAATCTCTGACGTTCCGTCAAGATCAATCCCAGAACAGGGGCCGAGTTTGATCATCGTTAAGGGCCGAATCATGATATGCCAAACAAATGGTTGAAGTTGTTGATGCTTCCTCCGCTCCGGACTTTTTACATACACACTGGTATCCATCCCTAGCTACATGGTCCACAGACTGCTTGAGCTTTGGCATCCGAAGCTAAACTCTTCTTGGTAAAAGCTGGCGCTGGGTATTGTGCTTGACAGGAACATGCATCGCAGAAGCTTGTTCCAGGGTCCTAAGCTATCTGTCAATGCGCGAGTTGGTTGACGTCTGTTAACGATTCAGTCACAGATAGATGAGCCGTCACCAAAGACTGATTCTTTGGTTCCAGACCAGGCTATGGCTTACAGAGAACCAGGCAAGGTTGCCGAATAGGCTAGGTAGGGACAGTTCAAGATGCCGGGATGCTAACTAAGCTGCTAGGCTAGGCTCGGTTAGGTTACTGTTCTGTATCCGCATGTACAGGCAGGGCGTCTGATTGCCAAGAGTGAACAGGGGAGACTGCAGTAGTGCCAGTTTGTACTATTAATGGTGACAACGACAGGGGTCAATGACATGGTTTTGGCCTCAATCCCACTACAGCCCTTGCACCCTAGTGCTAAAGCTTAAACGGCACAGCAGAGCAGTTCTGTGACTGAGTCTGATGGTTTCACTCACTGAGTGAGATGTTTTCTCTCAACTCAACATTTGACGGCTTGTGCACTTGAAACAAGGATGTGCTGTTGCCAATCAGACTATTGTGACGCTAGAAACCAGGTCATGACGTTGTTGCGTCCAAGAGCCTCATGATGGTCCAGACCTTTGAACTACCATACTACGCAGGGGCCCGGTGAGAGTCCTCCCGATATCATACAGACAGCCTGTCTGGCTTTGGACTACTTCCTTCTCCGTTCCATACATCATAGTATTGACTGCTATCTACCGTCTCAACGGGTCTATGCGTCTCAGCTCGGCTGTTGTGAGCCTGTCAGTTCAAAACTGATAAGCCACCAAGATAAATATAGCTGCCTACATACAAGGCGAGTCCTCATCTAGGAGCTGAGATCGAACTCGTCCTATCAAGGTATTCGGACGACTCTTCTCCCCTGCATTCTCCCGCCACTGGTGCCGAAGGTAGGATGGAGCATGGTCTATCTAAGGAGGTATACGATTACGCGGGAGTTTATTCCGGATCATCAATGCCCAGCCTTATGAGTTGGGCAGGCCATCGGACCTTCTTGTGGCTCCATCATTGCCAGTGCCCCTTTGGTAGGTGCGTCTATCCAAGGTTCACCAATGAGTTGACAGATAGAAGTCTTTTCTTAATTTGATCTTGATCGTTTCATGCACGCTACACGATTCTGGCATGTTAGTGTTTATATCAACACTCAAATCAATCTAACTGCCCAGCGCTGAACTCGATGCTAAACTGCCAAGTTCCCCGAAGTCTAAACTCAGCCTAACTGTCCTAGAAGTGCCGTTGGCTTGTTTTCAATGATGCGGCTAAAGACTAGGGTAGGGTCTCCTGTGTTCCGCCATCAGACGCCTCCAATTCCGCCCAACGTTCCTCCTGACTACCGAACCTCCAATGTCTAAGTTCACCCTAACAATCGTTCATCTTTGATGCTGTTGTCGATGAAACTATTGGTTTGGCCGACGGTCACCATGATGATTGTTTGGATCCGTGCGCTGGTCCGTCGTCTAGTGAGCGGAGTTTTGATTAGTTTTCCGGTCCAACTTTCCTGCCCAACCGTGTAGAACATTTGTCGCAGAACTTGGGAATGCTAGATCGAACTTTTAAATCCAGAAGAGGCAATGCAGATCAAGGGGCAAACCAGTCGGCTTCTTCTCCTTTTTGATGCAGAACTTCAAGGAGCATATTGCTCGTCTACACGTTCCTTGCTGACGATCAGAAGGACATTTACACGCGAATCATGAACATTGTTAGTGTTAATTAGGGACCAGACAGCGGCAGGCTATCTCATTTCAAAAGATGATGCGGTGTGAAAAATCATGAGCGTCCAGTGTATTCCCGTGGGACTTGTCGTCGCATAAGTCTAGGCGTGGACTCAAACCCGCGGTGATCAGCCCAATCTATCAGTCTATGTAACGTCTTGTCGATGTGAGAACGGGGCGCTATGTGCTATCCACTGACTATTTGCTGTCACCAGGCAGGCAAATGACACATTTTGCTTGCGAATTGACTAATAGTAAACTGTGGAGGTGAACATCTAATGAACAAAGCTTTAACCGGCAATCTGCTTCTTGTTTCATGCACGAAACAATTTGACAGCTACGCTTGGTTTAGATGAGATGAGGGATAGGACATTTCCCTCTGGTTGAAACCCGAAAGCACAGATCAAGTGTCATGAATCGTGACAGTTTCGATTGACAGCTTCTCTGTTGGTTACCCTGTACCTTGACCAGAGGGCATCGTGGAAGTTGCTGCGGAACTACCAGGAAGGCCAGATAATGGTTCACCTTGAGTAATATGAATACCACGGTGATGCATTCCATTAGATTTGAAAGAGTCAATCGGGAGTTGGTGTAGTTGTGGGAATAGATGGAAACAAAAACACCATCTCAACTCTATCGCCAACCAAAATTTGTGGTAAAGTAAACTTTGTTGTCCTTTTCACCTTGCAAATCAACATTTCTATCTAACATGGACCCAATGAATGCTAACCACTCCCTTCACGGATCCGAATTTCTATCTAACATGTGGCATATCAGGTTGCCTTTCTCTCAGCGCCAGTTCCAGGTCCATTCCCAATCAAGATCATCTTCTTCCATGCTTAGGTATATCTTTTTTCAAACCACCAATATAGCAACCCTCATCATTTCATACCATCGTGTCAACATATCAAAATGGTCCCAAGACTTTTTAGAGCCAGCTTCCCCCCCCAGAACTTCGCCATGCAACCCGTACCATGCTATCTACTGCGAACAGAAAACAAGTGCTATCTATAACTATGTAATAATGACTAACTACCCGCTTCCTCCACTGAGGCCTTCACTTCAATACGTGAAAACCGAATTCCATCGCTAACCCCTATGAGAGCGAGTAGTGTTGCTCCAAAGCTTGTCGGTCACGCTGCTGCAACTGACCAATAAAGCTGGAAAACTCGGGAATCATTTGCTTGTAAATATCGATAACCTGAAAATCGTTAATATGTGCAAGGTACAATTAGTAGCTGGTAACTCACCTTCTGGAAGACATCGTGCAGTTCTTGTCTGACTGGACTCTTCAGACTCATATCACGATATCTAGCGATGGCAGTGAAGTAGTTGAGCAACTCCTTCTCCATAGCCTGAGGGTTTCGTCCTACAATCATGGAGAATCCCTTGAAAGCTGTCGCCTTCTCCTCAGTAGCCTCGACCTCACTCATGATGCTGATCCATTCCTCAGCAAAAGTGGACAGGTGTGGTCCCAGTTGTTCAGAGTTGTCCAGACCAAGTCTACCCAGGGCCATCGCGGCATTCTCATTAAGAGCCTTGGGAACGCGGGGGTTGGTCATAATCTCAACGAATCGCTGGAGAAGCTCTTGAACCCAGGGGCCCATGTTCTCCTTGTGTTGCATGGAAATTTCACCAACTGACCAGCATGCGTTGTTGACGACGCCGAAGCCACTGTCCATATCCTCATCGAGAACGCTGTCCATATCAAGCTGCTTGAGCAAGATGGGAAGAATCGTGGGGAGATACTGTTGCAGTAGAGAATAAACATATCTGGCGCAATCTCCCAACAATGCATAGGCAGACTGGCGGACCTCATCAGTAGGGTCTTCCATACACAAGCTGAGAAGCTCGAAGAAAGATTGCTGAGAGCTCTTGACCAAGACGGTAGACTTGTCGTCGTTAAGAGCCTGAATGATAGCACTGAGCAGGTCCAGACTTGTGACAAGGAAATCCTTATCAGGCAGGTCGAGCACCGGGTTGTTAGCAGCTGCCAACGTTTGCTCCAGGTTCATGTGAATAATGTTAACACATCGCAGGAAGATCGGCTCAGCGTAGGAAGCGAACGCATCTCCGAGTGCCATCGCCACATAAGAGAGGCACTCTAACAGAGGGAACAGCTCCCGTGATTGATCCGACACGTGGTTGTATCGATTGATCAAGGCAGGCATAAGCTTACTCGACAGATCAGGTGTGGCCAGGACAGGTCCGATATGCTCTGCCAAAGTCTGTACACAGTCGTAAAGGATGTACATGTTTCGGTCCTTGTACTTGGCAAAACAGAGAACGAATTGCTGAATGATGGGACCGCAGTAAGGCTCGAGGATCTTTCCTGCCTTATCCTCGAGGTTGGCAAAAGCAGAAGCAGCTGCTTCTTGAACCTTCTTGTTCTTGTCCAACATATGGCGAAGGATACCGTCCATCAGAGGAAGGAAAAATTGGTCCTTATCCTTATCCTCCAATGTCGCGGCCCATTGAGAGTACCGACCCAGGGTCCAGCAGGTAATCTGTCGTACAACGGGTTCGTTGTCCTCGAGCAGGGAGATGAGGTAAGGCACAAGCTCAGGCAGATGAGGGACAACAACGTCCATACATCCATCGGCAACGGCGCCCAGGGCCAGAACGGCAGCCTCTCGTTGAGGCCACTCATCGTGCTTCAGATGCTGTGACAGATAGGGGAAGATGGCCTCGAAGACTGGCGCCTGGAAGTCGCGGGCGAAAACATCGAGAGCGGCGGCGGAGCACTTGCGGATGGTCCATCTCTCGTCGGGGTTGGCATCATCGCCGTCATCGTAGTCGTCGACTTCACCCTCCTCAAGATCATCATCCATGCCGCCAAGCTTCTCGAAGCCTCCGTTTTGAGGCTGATCGGCGTTCTCGCCAACTTCTCCGTTGGCCTTTCGTTGGAGAGCCTTCTTGGCAAATGCAGGGCGAATATCCTCTTCGCGATCCTCCTCCTCCTCGTCATCAGAAGCACCTCCAAGGAGAGCAATATCCTCACCACTGTACACCATGCATTCGAGAAGGACAGGGATGATCTTGTGGATGTAAGGCTCCAATGCCCTCCACAGGTTATCGTGTTCGCCCACAGCCAGCCAAAACTCGGCAGCTTCGCATGCCAACTCTTCGTCGTCGCCCTTCTGCTGAGTTATGATGTAGTCGACAAGACCGCTGATGTGTGGCTGGAGCTTGTCGGGGCGAGTCTCGACGAGGTGAACAAAGGCACGGCAGACCTGTCGTCGGACGTCGACGTTGTTATCGCCGGCCAGGATGAACAGGTGCTGGAGGAGATCATCAATAGAATTAAGCATCGCCTGAGACTCCCGAGGCGTAAAAACATTAATAGCTGTCAGAGCACCAGCTCTGACTTTGGGCAGCTGACTCTTAGTAGCCGCGATGAACTGGGGAAGAACGTAGTTGAGAGGGCGCTGACCATTGACCTCCTTGATCAACTGACGGTAGTTGTCCTCACAGATCTTGGCCAGGGCAGACATAGCACCCTCCTGGGCCTCGTTCGAAGTCTGTCCTGAAGAGTTGCCAACCAAATCAAGCAGCTGAGGGAGCAACTCAGGCCAGCTTAGCAAACTCCCGCGCTTGACGATCTCGGTCGCAATGTTTCCAGCGAAGTTGCGGATCTGGGAGTTTTTATCTTGCAGACAGATGGGCACGGCGAGTTTGATGAGTTGAAGGCTGTCTTCGGGAATGCTCTTCCATTCGCTTCGAACGTTGTTCTTGAGCATGATACCGGCGGCGGACCGCACCAGGTGGAAGTCCTGCTCTGAGAATTGGAGGCCATTGGGAGGTGAAGAGCTCGAGAAGAGGAAGGCAAGGTAGTTGTTGATGTCAGGCGAATTCTTGGCTTGCTGAAGCATCTGCAGATAACACGATTAGTTGATGATCGGCGCATGAAATGCGATGGGGCGGGACGGGCGAAATCTTACCAAGTCAGCCTGCTTCTGAGCAGACTTATCGAAACCGCTGAGAGAGTCTTTGAGGCATGTTGCAAGCTGCTGCAACGATTCGGGGGCGGGTTGCCAGGAGGACATGGCAGCGGTGTTGTTGGACAGCGTCGTTGAGTGTCGCGAAGCGGGTATGGAGAGAAGAGGGGCGCTGAAGCGGGACGGTACTTTGAGTGAACAATCTTCACATGAGCGAAGCCTCGCAGATCCTACTCGTTGACGATCAGCAATGCGCAAAGCTAAGCCAAGGCGAGAGTCAAACAAGAGACAATGGCAATAGGGCTCTGTTCAGGATAGGATAGAATAGGATGAGGGGGGAGACGAGCGGTGGACTCTTGGGATAGTGGGATTACATTCTGGTATCGAATGGGATATGGCTAGGATGGCAGTAGGCGAAGCGAATGTGCCCCTCCGATACAGGGATGTGCAACGCCGTGGAGCCACACTTGGAAAGCTCAAGTCCAAGTCAAGTCAAGTCACTTACTGATTGTTTTCTTTGTCAAGAAGAGTTGGTAGAATGATAGGAGTGTCAAGATGAGGGGTAATAGGACGCTATGCGCCAGTAGACGCAGGAGAAAGAAAAGGACAACACAATGTAGGGAAAAGATTTATAGGATTGACTCTCAAGTTAAAGTTGAAGAAGCTCAGCTGCCCACAATGGAAACCTTGGGAAGTTTTGGTGTACTGACTGTAAAGAGAGGAGCCCTGCGAAGAGAGAGAGCGGAGGTTCAAAGGCGGGCAAACAGGTTGAAGTCTACTTTGGGTTTAGCGCTGGCGAGATGAGACAACAATATGTCATCTCACACAGTGTCGACACACTATAACGCCCTGAAACACGCACAGCAGTTGGTGTCAAAACCAAGGGTCCAAAGAAAAAAAATATTCAGTGGCGCTGCGCGATAATGATAACCCGCAATTGATAAAGAAATCCAAGCGATGGAAGACTGAAGACTCTGTTTTTTGCGGGGTCATCCAAGATGGACAGTCAAGGATTAAGTTAAGACTACAGCACCTATCCGTAGATCATGGAAATGTTGCTATCTCTTTGATGCCCCAGTTGTGCATATCAGGCATCTCCAGTTGCCTACAAGCAGAAGCCTAATAGACGAAAAACAATAATATTCTATCCTAAGGCTTTGTTGATGCACGAGGGGCGGAATGTGCACAGCCAAGGCATCAAAGAGATTGACTTAGACGAGTTTACAAGACGAACTAGCCGCTTGTTTGGATACATCATCCAATAATTTTCAGTCTTCCATCCTGATCCCTCCATATTAACGCCTGCAACGGGCCGCGGCCAGGACTGAGACAATCTAACGGTTTTCGAAACCATTCTCGGATACTGTACGAATCATCCAGTGACGAGATATACCAGTGCAGGATATCATGGCCATTCTCTATTCACTGATATGATTTTACACGGTGTGTTAATCGAGGAATCAGCAACAAGAGAACTCTTGGTCTAGATACCCCAGTCACACCAGAGCGTCATTCCAACATCAGCCTGGCTGCAAGTGCCGCGCGCAGCTTCATGTTGCACCAGTCTTCACTACGTATTACATGTACGATGCTATCTCCCAGCCAGTCGCTGTTGCTGTGGAGCGGTCTGCAGCTGGTCAAGGTGCCCTGAGCATCGATGGCAAAGTAAACCCGCACGAAAGATGAGGCCCGGGTAGGTGAAGATCACAATAGATGCATAGGGTCACCGCCATGGTGCTAGTGGCGCAGTGTAATAGAAAGTATATTCTGTTCCTGAAAGTCCTACTTTGTTCAGAGAGGGACGTTGGACCCAAGCCTCTCTCAACCTAATGAGCACTGGATGTCTTGGTATCACACGCACATCTCCGCCAGATGACAAACATTTTGTCTCAAGCCATTTGTCTGCGTGTGCCACTGCGGAACCATCCGGGATTGTGCGTGGTCCATGTTGTAATTCACCCAAAACTGCCTTGACAGCTCTGTTACTGCGTGACATGAAGCGTTACCATATCTCTATGTGGCCCTGTACTTGCGGTGAGAATCTCTTCGATAAATGTTATCAGCAACTCCTGATCTTCATCTCAGTGTGGCTGTAGGAGCAAAAACGACAATCCTCCTTTGAAGAGCCAAGTTGTAATGTTTCGACAACAACCTTAGTAGTATCTCAGGCTGCAGTTGGCTTGGCACCTGAAAGCTGTAACTTCTCCGAAACAACCTGAACAATAGTCTTGAAGGCCTCCATCTCTTCTTCCACAGTACCGCCCATACCGGCATTAGCAAAGCTCATCGAGTTAGTGACATAAACCGGAAGCTGTGCCTTGCGAGCCAGCAACTTTGCCATGCGTGTTGTGAACTCTACTGATGTCTCTGATGAGTAGAGTGTCGTAGATAACGGTTGCGCCTGGTCAAGTCTCTATTGAACAGATCTGGGTCAGCAACGTCTGGTTACCTGGATTGGTAAACGGGCCGCACTCACGTTGGGCAGGGCATAGACAAATGAGCCTAGAGATACAGGTGTGGCGAGCTCATCTTGTGACGCTGTTGCGAGGAAGAGCACAATGGACTTTGCTTTGGTGGATAGGCGGAGGTAGATGCGGGTATCAAGAGAGCGGGGGAGGGGCACTGAGAGCTCAATTGTGTCTGTGGCCATGGTGATGCAGTCAGTGTCTGAAGTAGGGACCTGGGGGTTCCTGTTGATAAGAGATTGTGTTGTCTGTTGCGAGACGTCAAGTACGCCAGGAGCTGTAGTCTCAAAGCTAGGTACTTGTGGATTGGTGAGTGAAGCTGTGTAGATGTGGTTTATTTGTCCGAGCGTCTGACGTAACTGCATCAGCCGTTAGTATGCAGCCCTTCACTAAGGGCCTCTATTCTCAACATACAGAAGAGAAATCGTAAATTACATCAATATTTGACAAACGTCACTTTCCCTTTGCTATTGATGTTGTTATGTTCAAGTGGGAGGTTTGCATCGCATCCCGCAATCACATGATCGCATCAAACCCCACGCAAACTCATTGGAGGTCCGCAAAAACCCTGCCAAGGATCTTGTAAGAAGTGAGCGATATGAGTTGATCTCGATTGTATCCTTTTTTCCATTTCACTTTTTACTCACAAATAATTCAATTGAATTGTTTTACTGACGGTGTTGCCAATCCTTAGAGATTCACCTGCCTGTTCAATCTGGTAGATGCTCTTTCTCTCTATCAACATTCCCATCTACCCCGCCATGACCGTTACTTGCAGGTAACATCCATACATCACCAACGTCTATTTCTAAGCCAGCCAAGATGACTGAATCCGAAGATGGCCACCACATCGAAATTGTCCCCGATGATAGCGCATGGGCAGGAGTAGAGGAAAACGCCGAAGATCCTGAAGAAGTTCGCGTTATATTCAGCGCATTGGATTCATTCTTGTGAGTTGACCCAAGAGCATATGCTCCATCTACTTGACTCGAACGATCATGCTCAGTTCCCCAAAGAACAGACTGAAAGATCTAAAGGTCACTTTGTGATGACCATACTCTACTCCGAAGAGGCTTTGTCCCCATACTGAGATTTTCGCAGCCAATATGCCAAAGTCTCACACTTCAACGTCACACATCTGCGCCGTCAAGCCTTCTACGCTTTGCCTCAAGCACAATGGCAGCTCTTAGCTGCACCTCCGTTCAACTTTCTTGATACACTTGAGAAGACTGACGATGCCATTGACCAGAATGCTGAGCTGGCTCATACCATTGCTCACATTGGACTCCAACAATTTCGCATGATGACTGATGACCCTGAAGGCCAAGAACCCAAGATGCCCCGAGAATGGGCTGGGGTAGCTAAGCACTCTGATGTCGACAAGGCCAGGAGTACAATCCGACAATTCTACCGGGACTGGACTGCAGCGGGGACTGCTGAGAGGGAGGCTTGTTATGGACCCATCATGAAAGCCCTTGCGGGTGAGAAGGAGAGATATCCTGACAGATCTCCTCTAAACGTATTGGTTCCGGGTGCTGGTCTAGGGAGACTGGTGTTTGACCTAGTTGCGAATGGGTACAATGCTGAAGGCAACGAAATCTCTTACCACCAACTTCTCGCCTCGTCGTACATCCTCAACTACTGTCCCGCAGCAGAGCAGCATACCATTTACCCCTGGGTTCACAGCTTCTCCAACCATCTCACGCGAGCAAACCATCTTCGAGGCTACGCCGTCCCGGACATTCACCCAGCTACCGTTCTAGCGGAAACACCCAACATCGGAGAGATGTCCATGTGTGCTGCTGATTTCCTCTGCCTTTACGCCGACGAAGATCACGAGGCGCAGTACGACGCTGTGGCAAGTGTCTTCTTCCTCGACACAGCGCCCAATTTAATCCGGTATCTCGAAGTGATACGACATTGCCTTCGACCTGGAGGCGTTCTCATCAATATTGGACCGTTGCTGTGGCATTTCGAGAATAATGCTCCCGGAACCCACGGCCAGGATGGCGATGCGGAACATGACCCTAAGAACTCATCAGGCATCGCAGATCCAGGAAGCTTCGAGTTGGCAGATGATGAGGTTATTGCGCTTTTGGAGAAGATGGGCTTTGTCGTTGAGTGGCATAAGACTGGCGTTCATGCGCCGTATATCCACGATCCTGAAAGTCTTTTACAGTCAACATATAGAGCGAGCACTTGGCTTGCTCGAAAGCCTTTCAATACGAGCGGCTCATAAATAAATAAACAAATTCAAGAATAAGATTTCATAATTGTAACTCAGGTTATATCCAGTAAATTAATGGCAGGCTCTATCATACATTACGACACCCTTACAGCTTCGCCTTCTCTGCCACCATGAGCTCGCCGCGCTGCCACAGCGCACCGCCATCAATAGCAACTGTCTCACCATTGACGTGTGATCCAGCCCGACTAGCAAGGTAAACAACAACACCAGCGATATCCTCGGGCTCGCCAAGTCTGCGCATGGGGTTCTGGGCTGCGAACTGGTCGGCACCTCCCGACATCTCCAATAGGCCGTTGGACATCTTGCTAGGGAAGAAGCCAGGGCAGATGGAGTTGACGGTGATGTGTCGGGGTCCCAACTCCATAGCCAAGTTGCGTCCGAGATGCAGGACAGCAGCCTTGCTGGCAGAGTAACCGTATGTACCTTGCTTTCCAATAGTGCCGACAGCAAGACCGGCAACACTGGCGGTGATGATAACACGGCTAGGGTCCTTCAGAGAGGCGCTCTTCTCGAGAAGGGGTGTGAATAGGCGAATGGTGTTGAACACAGCCTTGACGTTAAGATCCATGACCTTGGCGAAAGCAGAGTCAGGATGTGTGTCGAAAGACTCGCCCCAGGTAGCGCCAGCGTTGGCGAAGAGGATGTCCACTTTGTCAGTGTGCTTCTTGACCTGCGCAAGCAGACTCTCTACGCCCTCAAACTTGGAGGAGTCGGCAGGGACTGAGATGGCGACAGCGCCAGGTTGAAGGTTGGGAAGCGCATTGAGAGCCTTGCAAGCCTCCTCACAGGCGGCGGCCTTGCGGGATGAGATGAAGACCTTTGATGCGCCTGCTTGTAGGAATCTGCGATTATGTCAGTCGCGTTCACGAAAGAAGCCAAGATTGGTTACTAACGCTGAAGCTGCGTGGAGACCCAGACCGCGAGAACCTCCAGTAACGACAGCAACCTTTCCCTTGAGGGAGAAGAGCGAAGGGAAATCGTTCAATTGCGCCTCAGCCATGATGTATGTATATGTGTTGGTGTTGATGTCAAAAACAAAGCGATGACGTTATAAAGGGGGTATTTGTTTATGTTTTGTTTTTACAGTAAGTTGAGCTAGATTTCAGAGCGCGACGATTGCGAAATGAACAGGACCAAGTATGCTTTATAGGAAACAGAATCGATGGGCGGTCTTCTCCCCTTGATATTCGTGGCGAGCTCTGAGCCTCGGAGTATTGACTGCCCTGGGGTAAGTCCGGGGTTCATTAATTAACTTCCGCTTGCGGGGGAGAAGATGCCGAGGCACGATGTCCGATGAGTGGGTCCATTTCGGTAACGGTGGAAGTTGGATACATGAGCTACTAATACATCATCGAGGATATGTTTATATGGACTCTCACATACTGTTATATATCAGATGTTTGTATAATTGCATTTCATTTCAAGTCATTCAAACGTAACATTCAATTTCATGTATCAGCTAGCCAATTTGCGCTATGTCAATGACAATATTTTGCTGCCTGCAACAGAAGAGTAATTGAACCACAGCAGAAAACAAAAGCATCCCAAGTCACGAAAGACAAAACTTTGAAGAGGGGAGATAAAAAGGCCGAAATCATCATTATCTGAAGATCATTATCTGGCAACACATCAAGACTTGTGTGCTGTTCCACCTTATCCTGTGCCACACTATGCAAAGAAATAACATATCATAAAATAACAAATCATCCAGAAATATCCTCCTGGTTTCGAAATCGACGTGAAATGCTGAAATAATATGCAGAAACTAGAACCAATGCCATGAAAACAACGGCTGCCTTGCCTAGAACGTTCAGATTTGTTCCGGCATGCCACGGAGCTGAAGACTCCAGTGTCGTGACGGAAACATCACCTCCATGATTCAGGCAGTACGTCTTGAAACTCAACTGTAGACTTAAATCGCAGTTGTCTCGCTATTGAAAAGTCTTCGAGACGAGTTTCGCAAGAGCATTCCAGAGTGGCTGGTAGCTCCTGAGGAACGTATATATGTGGGTGTTATTGAAAACACCCAGAGTAGGGACCTGCTGTAGCAGGCACCATAAAAACGTGAATAGGAGGGCACTTGCAAGTCCATCACCTGCGATGCTTCTTCTTGTTGTGCGTATGCATCTTATTTGCCCAACTGGTGTTGACGGCTTCTGTAACGGTGTCCCAATCTGAACTTATGACACGACCAATGAAGAGCACTTTGACGTTATGCTCCACAGTCGTGAGTTTCGAGTAGTTAACTCGCGATTCCTTCGAGATCCGTTCGCCTTGCTCGGAAATATGCACACGGACTGGAGGAAATCCGAGTTTGGGCTCATCCCTCAAAGGCAGGGGATTTCGATTACTGCTTTCAGTGACAATGCCATGTTGCTCAGCCTTGACACCACTCTTTTTGCAACCCTTCTTACCATAGGTAGAGATTGGACTAATACGTTAGCGGACGTTGGTTGCTGCCTGTCGTAAAACTTACATGCAAGTGCAGTGCCCACGATCGTTCGCAACGACAATGAATCTGCGGAAGTGAACAAAGATTCGACCGCCATACTGATCACGGTAAACTGTTTCCTCCACAATGCTTCCACCTCCTGCCGGCTCTGGCCACAGGACCTTGAAAACCTGTTGAGCAGGTTAGCATAATTAATCAGATCGGTAGCGAAATCAATTTACCTCTCCAGGTTGGTATGCACTAGAAGGCTTAACGGTATACCCTAAGATGATGTGAGCTTGAGAGATCTAAACGGACTTTAGACGGTGAACTTACGAGGGTCCAGTGTTTCTGATTCACCGCCAGTGCCTATGATGTGCTCTTGATTGCCCGTGCGTATAGATGGTGCAGGCTCATCTTCCTCGTCTTGAGCTACAAGGGCTTTTGTTAGCAAACCAAACCATGGTCTAGTGCAGGAGTGACATACTGTATGCAGTATATGGTGCAGACGACGACTCTCCACCAGTATATCGATCACGATTATAACGTTCGCTCTGAGCTAGAGCTTCTCGAAGCTCTTCCTCATCGTCCTGTTCTCCCGCGCCATCTACATATTGCTGAGTAGGAGTAGCGACTGTCAAATTTGAGTAAGCAATGGTAGTTATCCACGTGGAGGACTCGTCGCACATACCTTGTGTAGTTTCTGGAT
Source organism: Fusarium coffeatum (assembly GCF_003316985.1). NCBI lineage: Eukaryota > Fungi > Ascomycota > Sordariomycetes > Hypocreales > Nectriaceae > Fusarium > Fusarium coffeatum. The sequence goes on along the minus strand of NW_022157800.1, from coordinate 166,271 downwards.
ATGTGTAGTACTGTCCAGTAGCCTGGTCATAGTCTAAATACGTTAGTAAGCTATGTGCTCTGAATAATCCGCGGTCCTCGGCAAGATCTTACACGTTTGTTCGGCTTGTGGATTAGCTGCTTTGTATTGAGTATATCGATCGTCGTAGCCCTGCTCATCGTCTTCAGGGATATCCTCCTGAACAGTCGCTTTCCCTTTCCCACTCGAAGTTTTGGCTGTCCTCGATTTAGATTTCGAGGAACTGCTATGTGATCTCGAGGAGGATTTCGATTTCGCCTTCGACGTCGAACTCGCAACAGTATAATCGTCATCTGCCCATTGAGCATGTCAGTGACTGTTCATAGATGGATTTGTCGAATGAGAAGCAGGTGCGTATTGAATATCACGCTATTTTAAGGGTAGACATACTATTCTGTTCATCTGTTTGTTCAGGGCTCCGTATATTGACCGCCCCGAACTGTTGTGTCATCTGCTCCACTGGCGTTCGGGGTGTCTGGTTGTTTCGAGCAGCGTCATATTCGCTCTGCCACTGGATCTCAGGAGTACCTGTATATTTACAGTTAGTACTGTTTGCAGAGATTAAGGGCCTCATAAGTTGAGATGTTATACGAACCTGAAGCATCTACTCGTTGGCGGTAGTACTGCTGATAGTCTGCATTCCAGATCCATACAGACCACTCGCTCCATCCTGATCGGCTCGTTTGATACATAGTAGCATTTTGCGCATACAAGAAATGCTTCTAAAGATCGCCCCTTAATTGATATAATCCGAGGGGGGAAACTGGCCGAGCAATAACAATAGCAATGCAGTGATTCGCAACTAAACCGAGTGTTGTCCCCAGATGGTACGAATCACTCGAAAAAGTGATGCCAAAAAAACGTCTGAAACCAGTACAGCAATCGACTGATCAATACCGAAAGAGCTTTGGGCCGTCACCTTCAAAAGACGAAGGGCTGGATTATCGTCGATTGAGTTCCAGGTCGCCAGCCAAAGTTCAAGTAAGAGATCCTAGTAACTGAGAAGATGGTGGGTTGGGGCTTTTGTACTGTAGAAATGAACAAGGGTCAAAAGTGAACAAGGGAAACCCGTTAAACCGCCGACTTAGTTAGCTAGCCAGGAATGCGGCTCAGCTGTCTCTCCAGATGCAGAGTGGACGAGGGAGCTGCAACTTGATTGCACGAGGACGAAGATCCGAACTGTCGTTGGTATGCTTGGGGTGCGTTTACGAAGATCGGGTCTGGATGGTATCTTTGGGCGAAAGTACTCGACAAATTCCGCGGGGGAAATTGTCTTGCTTCTGCTTTAGTGCTGTACCGCCTTTCCTGTATCTGGGGTGAGGTCGACCACTATTCTGTGAGGATTGGTGTTTGTGGCGTATGTACGTCGAGGACGCAGGTCAGATCCGCCGCCAAAACTAGGATTATCACTTCAGAGTTGCATGAAGTATGCTGAAGAAGTATCTCGTGCGTCCCTCAAGGTGGTCTTGCTCGTGAACCAAGAGTGAGAATAGTCGTTGCAGGCGGTTTTGTCGAAATGGTGACACGGCAGGACCAGTGGCATCTGCCCGCCAGAAAATGCAAAATGCTAGTAACAAGAACCAGAACCGCAGAAGTGTCCTGTAGCTTGGCTGCAGAAGTTGTAGCACTGGCTGACCGGAGCAAAAAACAAATTGTATGCAGCCTGGTGTCAATGAGGTCGAGTTTCCGAGTGCCTACAGCACACACAGCCTTTGGTTGACGGAAAACAAGAGATAGAACCGAAGGGCTTAGAGGGTGGACAACTGAGCGGCAACCGCAGCTTATCAGTCGCTTTTGACTATGCAGTCCAGCATCTCTTTAATGTCGCGCATCAGCCAGCGAGTAGCAGACGGAGCGTCGAGTGGGGATGGATGCAACAAGTGGAGGAGGTGGACTCATGGAGGGGTTCTCGGAGGAGTCGAGCTGCAAACTCGCATGACGAGACCCTTAGCTAAATCAAGACTCCAAGAAGATACCTTGGGCGGGAGGAAGAGACTGAAACAAGCAGAGGTAGCTTCCGTCTTAGATAACCCGAGTTAAGAAGGGCAGGGTAAGGCTCGCAAGCAAGACGCCAGCCGATAGAGCAATGAGAAAGTGATGGATATCATCCGTCTGGAATAGGCACCACAGAGCAGAGCAGAGCACTGTAGTCCAGAGAACAAGACACGCCCCTCCGAATACAGGGCATAATGCATAGAGCCGAGAGGGTATTGGATCACGGAGCCAATTAGGAGGGGAGTGAGCGATTTAAGAAGGCGTCCAGCGGGAATGACTACAGGGTGTAGTTGTTGGTGTTGAGGTAGAGTTACAACGAGGAGGCTCTAGTTGCATCCGTTAGCTTCAAGACTAAGTGGGCAGGAAAGAGCACAGTGTGCGCTAGAGCATCCACCAATTAGTGGAATCGTAGGTGGCCTCAAAACCCAAGTTCTGGGCTTGTTCGACGGTTGTGTTAAGATTGGGTTTAAATAGAGTAGCCGTTGGCCGTTTTGAACTTTGTTGAATTGAGAATTGGGCATTTTTGGCCTACAAGACAACAACAACAAAGTGATGTGTTTAACAAGTCAAAGCACTAAGCAAGGCCAGGTTGCATAACAGACAACTGACACATGACACGCTACGTAGCGGATTGTCTTAGAGATCCTAGCAAGTCTGACGGTGATTTTGACAATGGAACATCACTGGTCAACGTCGCTGCATAATTGAGAAAACACTCGCTTGTTCCCCTCCTGCGCTCTGCTGTCACATTCTTATTTGGTCGACTCGGACCAGGAGATAACGAATACTCGACGTGTTTGTTGCCAATGGATAAATCAACAGCTTCCACGGCCATGCACTTTCTCCAGATTACAGGCGCTAACAGTCGCTAGTTTTAGTGGCCGCTGTCCCCGACGCCGGGAGCACTTCCCCTAAAACTCGACCTAACCTTGTTGTGACAGCAACGTGCAAATCAGCCGCCAGATTACGCTGTTGCCCAGGGCTGTCTCTCGCCAAATGGAGGAAAAAGCAACCCCTGGCTCGGTTGCTTCACTGCTCTCATTTCCTTGTCATCTCCCTTTTTTCTCCTCCCTCTGTCTGCGTACCCATCCATTCTATCCTATCCTATCCTATCGTTCCCCGTCAACAGTCGATCTTTTTCGAGCAAAGAGCCTCAACGGTCGTCTCGGCACTGATTGTCTCGTCTTTGTCTGGTCAGGTCATCAGAGAAATGGACAAGCCGCCTCCAGTTCCCATGAATCCGTCTCTTTCCCTTAGCTCTGTTGATCTTACGTACGTCGATGGATGCCGTAGCGTACGACTACCACAACCACTCGAGCTATGCCCGAACCCACCAAAATCAACATCACCAATATCCTCATAGCTCTACCTCGCCTCTGCCGGTTCCTGGGACTCATGACAGACCTCGTTCCCAAGACCAGGTTGAGGGCGAGGGCGAGGGTCACTACCAGACCCTCGACGCTCTGCCGCCTTCTCTACATGTCTCGACAAGCTTTCCCATGTCAGAAGTCGATACTGTCTTTTCCATGTATCAGCCAACGTCTACCCAGGCCAGTATCGTCAGTCGGCGCGATATAGACATGTCTGGACCGCCTCCCCCACCTCATCCTCCACTGTTATGGAAAGCTCTCGATGAGCCATCTCGTTCTCCTCCTCCACCACCGCCGCCGCCGTCTTATCTTCGACCTCCAATGATATTGCCACAGTCATTTTCGCCCGCATCCAATCGAACCCCGTTCGGTAGACCCCCGCCTCCACCACCGCCAGGAGATGCTTTTGTCCATAGAAATCTACGACCACCACTCGTTTACAATCATGACGCGTTTCCTCAGCAACAATCATCTCAACAAACATTACCGCCGCCTCCTCCCGTTCTGACGTCAAACGGCTCACCACTTGGTGCTTCTGGCGGCGCTTCAACACAACCTCACACCCCAGTTTTGAGGCCACCAAGGGATTTTACTGGTTTCAGTCAATTGCCTAGTGCCCAGCACTTGCTTGGGGGAGCTAGTCTGGGAGGTTTATCAGTTCCTCAGACAACAAATCGAAACGAGATTGCTGGATCAACCTCAAGAACACCATCTTCAATCTACACCATACCACGGCTAATTGACGATATATCTTCTGATGAAGACTCTATTGTTCTTAGAAACTCACGACAGTTTCCTCCTCTATACCCGACTGCATCCACCCTGACTGCCCAAGGAAGAAATCGAAAAACGTCTATGACAAATCGCATAACTACTTGGATATCCGAGTACGAACGGGATCATGCGCCAAAAGATCGGCTGGACTTGAGTACCAGCCTAGAACCTCTTCTGGAAACCACTAGAGGCGACAGGAGCCATGTATCAAAAGAATCTGCACCTTCCGAGGATACCTTGGAGCTTCTTTGGACCAGACTCAAAGATCAGCGTGTCAAGCTAAATAGTATCAAGAGCCAGATGGCTAAGAAGAGGAAGGAACTGCGGGAACTACGTCGGAGAAGAGACGATGCAGACAACGCTTTCATGGGCGTGATTCGGCCCATGCTAATCGCTCACCAAGAACAATTAGAAACATCACCTGTTACTCTGGAAAGACGACTGGCAGATCTGCAACTACTCAGAACCGAGTATCAGGATTCTGAAAACGATTACGAAGATCTGGAGCTCACACTTGATGAAGAAGAAGAGACACTGAACAAATTGGAAATCCGCTTCTTCAGTTTATTGGCAGTAGATCAGGCCACCCCACTGGAACAACCACGCGATGACGAGCCCGACCTCGAACAAGACGACAGCAATATGCCGAATGAGCTGATGGGCATAAATCCTAACGGACCCTCCGAAGACGTACACCCTCTATTCTTGGAGCTCATGGCTGCAGTTGGTGATCTCGAAAATGCCAAGGAAGAACTTGACGAGCTACTGTTTCTTAAAGAGCAGCATGAGGGCGAGTTGAGGATGAAGTCTGCAGCGGGGATGGATCTAAACGAGGCTGAGGTCGAGTTTTTTGCTGAGTTTCCAGTGGAAGAAGAACAAATGCGCAGCAGTGTCACGAGCCTGGAAGAACAGGTAGCGCATCTTCGGAAACGCTGCGAGGAGAAGAAGGTGATAAAAAAGCATCTGTCCTCGAGGGTTTCCTATCTTCTATACCCTGAGGACGGATATGAGGATATAGAGCTCGACAAAGCCTCCGTAATTCTGCGCACGCATTCGGATCTTGCTGATCCTACATTCCCTGTGATTATAAGTCAACCTGAACACGTCTTAGCTGAAGACTTCCCTCTCACATCACGCGGGGCACTCAAGGCAGCTGCAGCCTTGCCGGCAACTGACCCAAAGAAGCCAAGCTGTATGCAGCTCGCATCTAAGGAATACGCCATTGATCGACTCATGCTGGATCACGGCGAGGGGGGCAAAGGGGACTTCATCAATAGATGGCTTCTGCATCAACTGCGTCTGTCTTCTACCAATGCGCGACTGCTCCACACGACGTTTACCAAGAGCCGAGGGCTCAAAATTCGCGACCTTGATCGTTGGCAGAGCGATGTGCTGCACTATTGGTGGAATGATGAGGGTGCTGAGCTGCCCGAGGATATGATGCAGCTTGTAACAAGCGAACACTCCAACGATGGTTCCAGATTTGGGACGAATCGTCTTTCGAGGGCGGTCACTTATACCCCAGGTATGCCTAGCGGTCGACAGAGTCATCCAACTGCAAGCAGTGTTGCTGCGCACTCTGCTTGGAATTGAGTTCAACAGCACTATCTGTCGAAGGAGCCAGGCATCCCTAATGTTTTTTATGTTTTCTTTTCTTGGCTGTCTTCAATTCATCTTGAATGAAGATCGCATTGGGCTACGGGTTGTTGATTAAAAGGTGGAGAATTATTTATCTGTTTGGATATCTTGAAGATCAGGATGCACCAGTTACAGCCTGGGGAAAAACAGAACTAGGCAGAGAGACCTAGGTCAGCACGACAGTTTGTTTCTTTTTATTTTGAGTGCTTAGCGATTTTTGAGTCTGTTTGTTGTTTTATCATTGGCGTAGACGGTTGCGAATTGTCCTACACCCTGTTCTTGTTAACTGAGAAAGGATACCGGCGGTAATGTGTGCGTGGATATACCCTTAGCTTGGCATGGCATGGTAGGGACTGATGGATGTAAAGGGCAATAAATTGGCTAAGTAAGATGTTTTTTCAATACGTGGTAAAAAACAAGCTCTTGGAGAAGCAAAGCTGTCTCAGAGTGTACCTAATTGTTGACGATATCACGGGTGGTGTTGACCTCTTATCTCGTAGCGAAGGCAGCGTTTGCTTTTGTGATTTTTCATACTGTGATTTCTCCACCTTGAACCAATAGTTCCCACTAAGGAGCGGGTCCTAAGACCACGAGACGAGAGGGTTCGGGACGAGCCTCGCGGGGACGGGGAGATCCACCGTCTGGCGTTTGTACTGGTACATGAACGCCATCGGCTACAGCTACAGGCTCCATACAGAATGACTAGGGGCCCATCTCTTTCGCTACGACCAAGGAAGAGGGGGGAGTGTGCATCAAACGGCCGAGAAGGAGGAGGAGGAGAAGGAGGAGACATGTGACTGGACTGCAGTGTTTGTGATTTCTGTGTTTTGTTTTCTGAAGCTCGAAAGAGATGACATTTACATCCAATGGAAACAGCACAAAGAGTCATCATCTTTTTTGTCTACGCCAATTGCAAATGTTGTGCCACTGAGGCGATTACGGTGCCTTTGTCTTTTCCATTTCTTGGTTTTGGTGAGGGCTTGGTTCGGCAAATTACAAAAAAAGTGACAGACGAATGGATTGGAGGGCAGAAGTGGAGAGATGATCCATTGGTTGGTCGGACTCGGACTACTTCTGAGACAAGAATGTGCAGTAGTAGCGACCGAGACTATTGCAGTATATGCTGACATGACCAAGTGTATTGACTAACATGGACTCACCCTGTAAGGCTGGAGACGGGACAGAGAGTGGGAGGTGCAGTGCAAATGGGCACATTCTATACCAAAGTGACGAGCTTTGCATTTGCATTGTATTGATGCACAAAACACGGCTCATCAGAGACAAATACAAAATGCAGCAAATAAATATCGCAATCAAGAAAATTCCATGCAGTCTCATAGCACAGCTCCACCATATCAGCAAAAACGCAGTATAATGCATATATCACCAGACATAGACAAACCATCACATCCATCAACCCACATGCAAAACATATGTACTTCGCTTCCCTCATTTTCCCCACGTTCCTCTTCCCGCTAGAAAGAAAAAAGCAAACCATACATCCATTAGCCGCTTCCTCCCGTCTTCTTCTCACCAGACCCTTTTTCTTCGTGGGGGATCGACGTCATCACGTAGTACTCGTATTTACTTGTCTTGCTCCGAGGTTCACTGGCATGATGAAAGATGGAGATGGATAGGGTAGTGGTAGTGGTGCGGCTCTGCGATAACGGCAGAATAAGAAGAATGGAGTTTCGGAGCACACCTGTTCGAGGATGACGTGCATGCTGAATCGTTCATGAGGTCAAGATCAGCTTTGAGATAAGATACTGGATGGTTTGGGGTTGGGAAGCCTAGAAACGTGTGTTACATCGGCTGTTCTTGGTGTCTCTTCTTGTGCATTAGAGCACATCATTTGAGCCGAATAAACCCTCACAGTGCTGAGAAGTGGGAGTGTTATGCCTTGGCTTGCCGAGGATCTTGATATCTACGATAGATACAGTTCTCTTATAACGATACAGCTGACTGCAATTTCCATGTCGTTATATATTGTACCTCGCTCGCGCTTGAGAAGTCTTGGTGATATTGAGTACATTGGTAATGATTATATCTCATTAAAGGTACAAACAACTATACTTGAATCAGAGAATGAGTGTCTATCGCCAGGATCACCCTATTTCTGCATTCTGAGGGTATCCAAGTTTGATCAAACCACTCGAGCCATAACACAGTTTGTCTCATTCCTCCTCTTCGAATAGACGCTTCAATGTCGCTGGGGACTGGGGAACACTTGGGTCCTGACCAAGCCACTCCGTAATGCTGGGCGTGCGCGAAGAGCTTTTGACCTTGGTATCCGGCTCGAATTTGGGTTCCAGTATCTTGGGGGGGAGGGGGAGAGGGTCGGCTTCAGCAGCTTCAACGTAGGGCTCCTGCTTCGCCCAGAACTTCCACTTGCTTTTCCTTCTTGGCTTCGTCGAGGTCGCATCAGCTGGTTTCTACTCAGTCTGTTCGTTCTGCTCGTTCTTTTTAGACTTGCCAATCTTCATCCCTTGACTGATTCGGCGCCAAGTCAAGTTGTCCGTGTTTTTGTTGCCGTCCTTGTCCTTCTTGGTCGACTTGACAGCCATAACCTTGGTGATCTTTTTGCGAGCAGGCGGAGGTGACAGAGGTATATCTGATGAACTTTGGACATGTTTGACACGCCTGCGAGCCTTTGTAGATGCGCTGTTGTACCTGTCTTCGCGTTGGCTTGGATGATGACTATGGTAGGCATGGTGGCTGTGTCTGTGATAGCCATGATGACGGTGTGGTTCAGACGAAGACCCTGAAGTCTCACGGTAGTTGTGCTTCTTTCGAGAATTGCGGCGCATAGCTTCCTCATTGACGGATGCTGCATTGACAGACGTCGCTCTTGTAGCGTGGGAAGACTCGCTGGTACGGGGGTATGGGTATGGATCGGCTCGTGAGTCGGTTGAATTTAAGGCTCTCGAGTGCATAGACGTAGGGTAAGAGCTCGTAGGTAGAGATAGACGTCTCGAAGACGATGGTTCTCGAGAGTGGCCGGATGAATGGGATCCAGCATAGGATCCGGCATTGGAGAGTGTTGCATAACTGTAGAGGCCCAAGCCGGTGACATGAGAGAGTGACATGATGGCGATGTGAAAGTTGGATAAAGTATATAAAGAAAATAAAGAGGCTTATTGGGAAGGCGAAGCGATAAATTATGTGATGCGAATGTCGTTCATCGGAGAGATGAGGGTGCGTGAATGAATGTCGAGATGCTGCAGGTGAAAGGTGTAGGCTACAAGACGAACGCTTGTCTGCGTGAGAAGTAGAGGCTTTGAGGTGCACCTTCTGAGTATGATAGTGGGTGGAAGTTGGATACAATATGTAAGTTACTATTCTGCGGAAGGAGGAAACGAGGCAGTCAAGGAGTCTTATACCCACCTTGCATCACTCGAACCTTGATCTGCCTAAAGTATAACGAATGTGACAAAATCTTCTTATAAAGCCATCTCCTACTATCTATCTATACAAGCTTTCCAATGCGAAATACACTTTTTCAGGCTGCAAATCAACTGACAGACTTTATCTAGGCACAAATACAGTATGTTCAACCACACCAAGCCGGTATCATGTTCAACTGTCCCAATATCCAAAGGTACATAAGTCAATGCCACCAATCCTGCCTCAAAGGCTGTCATCTATGCTGCTTGAGCTCTGTCCAGAATCGGGTTCGTTGGCGGTACTCCGGCATGTCGTGTTGGTCTCTGTCTCCCATGGCGAGACAACCGCTCCATCAGGATAGGAAGCCTCTTCCTCTCTTGTCCGAACAAGATGTACAGGTTTTGTCGGCTCGTACTGCCACTCCATGTCAACATCTTCATCTGTATTCCCCATTTCCAAGGCCAGCTCAAGTGCCTTGATATAGATATTGCCAACCCTAGAGCAGAACTTCTGACTTTTGTTCGATAGTTCCCTTTTCCTCTTGCCGGTCCATCTATCGTTCAGAATATGAAATAATGCAGTGCGCATATATTTGAGGGGCTCTTTATGTTCTGATTGTCGTTTCTGCTGATATGATCGAAGGGTATCGCCATACACCTTTAAGTTGCTGAATCTAGGCGACTTTGACTTTTTCTCAACATCTTTTGAGTCTGCCTTGCGGAATTTACGCTCTTTTGGCATTGTAGTATGATATTGATAGATGTAGCCGCCAAACGATAGTAGATGATGTGCTCTGTTGCGTCGTGATGGAGGAAAAGGCATGACTGCTCATATCGATAATACACAGGATCTGGGGCACTTCCTGAGTGAATTGCTAGAAATAGCATCTTTGGGTGGAAATGATGTGCTAGCTGAAGCTGATTGAAGAAAGTAAAGAATCTTTAGGCAGAATAGCATGATGATAGGGCCATCTATGCTGAATCGTTCAAGGAGAACTCGCGCCATCATTCATCTTTTCTTTTGGTTTGTAGTGGTCGTTTGTTAAGCATACCTAGTTCATGTATGCAAACAATCCGATACATATATACATACTGTTGTTTATTAATTACTTCTGCAGACGGGTCCTCTTTGATGAAATAAGAGATATGTATAAATTGTTTGTCGTCTGCCTAAGTGCTCATGTCAAGTATCTACAGGTGGCGAAGGCAGGCAGATGGGCAACAGAAGAAATGCTCTCTAAAGCTTAGGCTACTAAAATAAAGTAGTCTGAGATCTACTACAGTTTAGTATAAAGTAATCCACTTATTTCATCTCTTATGATTTTGAGCGGTCAATTCTTCTGGCACCCTGGCGGCAGGTTGTCAAGCGACAGTAACACTACAATATTCCCAGGAAGAACATGCCAACTTTAGTCTGTGAATCCAGAATTTGAGATGCTCGATAACCCTGTAGTTCTTTGTAGAAACGGAGTTTGTATACCAAACATGCATTAACCGACAAAACAACATTCTTTGTCGGTCTCCTTGAGCTACTTTGGGTTTTAGAGTAACTATGAATCAGAGCGTTGCCACCGTCACTTACAGTAAAGACATATTTACTCTTACAGGCCTGGTGCCTAAAGATCGTATTCTCTGGTGAATAATAGGAAAGGACATATTCCGGCTTCGTAGTTCCCTCTCGAGCTAGTTGCAAGAGCATGGGTGCAAGGTGCTTGCACGCTTTCGCGATCGAGACCACATCGTTTACCGCCCTGCCTTAAAGATCCCAGAAAAGAAGAGAGACAGAACAGAGGAACCAGTAATACCTAAGAGTGATTTATCCTCTTTTAGCCTTCTGTCCGATGCTGTGGTGGCTAAGCCTCCTTGGATGTGAACGGCTGCAGCTTTCCAAACGGCCAAGACTCTGGAAGTTGTATCACCGAAAGCTTCCAAGCCGATATCGGTTAGTGATTTCTGTTCTCCAGGGGAAGGGAGACAGAGATCATGATCTTTTCTAGGCACCTTTAAATGCAACGGCTAATGTGGTATACTTAGACCGCCGAGAACATTTGGCAGGGTGAAGTTTCGGCGATGCCGTCTAATCTCTACGAGGAGGAGGTTCGAGGAGTTTTGTGCTTCCGAGCGGGATGAATCCCGAGGACGCCGAAGGATGATATATGACCTGGGTTCTTACAAGGTCCGATCCGTATCAGTGTAGTATTGTATGATTAACTTTAAGCAAGATCTCACCCTGGTATCAATGATCCTACACTCAACCCGGAAGAAGAGACACAAAGGCAGAACACAATAGACAACACTATCAAGTTTCACAGACACAACGGATCTGGACTCTGGTCCCTGTGGCTTGGTCGCGCAAGGTATATCGTCCACGCCGACATGTGGTAGTGTAACCCGAGATGGCGAGCGAGATGCGGTTCTACTCCCAAGTCGGTATGGCTTCACTCTCAACTTGCCAGGACTCCTCGTGTCGTAGGGGTTGAGCGGGTAACAACAAAGGGTATCCTGGTAAGGGATGGGAACTTTGGGTATCACGTTCAGGGAGAAACAGAGTTTGAGAGGATGATAATCTTGACTGGGATATGTCCGGGGTAGTTGCAGCACCGTAAACTTTGACAAGGTTATGTATGCTGATCTGAACTTGACTTCAGGCTCATGGGTTACCGCCTCTCTTAGACGACTTGGCAATAGCTCTTTTATTAATATATTCATGGTTTAGAACATGGGAAAGACAGAAAGCTGACATGTCAATTGCGTCCAGAGTCTGCTTGAGTTGCAGTGTTGCTGCATCTTCTGAGGGGCTCAGGTGGGTGTCAGAAGAATTATCCTCTAAGGATTAGGGTACAGAAATAAAGTAGCCTAAGTGCTAACCTAAGCTAGCATAAAGTGACCAAATTATTTCGTCTCTTATGCTCTTGGGGCCAATTCTTCTGAAACCCCGAGGGGGCTCTAGTGATCGCGCCTTAACTCACGGAGCGAAACAGCTGTATTTCCTTTCTCGGCACATGCTCTAACCTCTATGATCTTCCGCCACATGGCTCGTGAGAGCGACGTAGCAGCGAGGATCGAGAGCACATGGCATTTTAGCCGGACAGACTAAGAAAAGAAGCTAACACAAAAGGCGTCTTATGCTGTTCATTTAATTAATTTGAATGCTGGGTCACTGGCGACGCTAGCTTGCCTTGTCTTGACAATAACTGACCAATTTTTTACTTTGACAAGTTCATTCCGTCCAAAGCCCCAAACTGGCTGAGACAGTTGAGTTGAAGGAGAGTAGCCTACGTACCCCAGAAATGCGCCGGATTTAACAAAACCAGATCCAATATCCGTGGTGGCTTATTGTTAAGAATGGGCTTGTGGTAAACAGACGCCAGATTGTTCAAGAGGCGCATCACCATTGACCAACAGCTGCGGGGGAAAGCAAAAACAGTTACCACGTAAAAGACAATAGCCATCCCGTCGGGTGATGTGGTGGGAAATCCGGGGTTGAGAACAGGGATAAATTAACAACCTTGACCCAACCCGCCTGTTACCGTCTCAATGCGTAAGCATGGATGGCACACTTCTTGCCCAGATCCCAAGTCTGGGCCCAAAAACATGTCATCCTGGAAAGAAAGGATGACATACATTCAGCATGAATGCACGCAGTAACTTATTAATTACTTGAGCCTCCGAGCTGTGGCGTCAGAGTTTAGAGATCCGTTGGAGAAGAACAAGAACAGAGTCGACCGATTTTCCCATGCCAATGTGACACGATACACGACGCTGCAGTAGGCCTGTTTGCTCGCGTGGCAGTTCTCAGCGATCGTTTCCTACCGTGGGAACGATGTTCGTCTCACGCACGTGGTTGATAGGGGACCGGCGACGGGCATAAGTCAGTAGACTCTCGACTCTGTATTCTATCAATTCGACTTGACTCGGGTAATGATTAATGCAGTCAAAAGTGAGGCGGCATAGATAACAGAATACACCAAGTGTTTGACTTATGCTCTTTAGGAAAGACACTCGTGAGGGTATATCACATATAACATTGGTCTTGGGTTAGATCATTGCAAGCAAAACATGTTGATAACTGGAAGCTCGAGCCGTAGAGCGGCTTGGCAATTGATGGGCAGCGTAGGCCAAGAGAGCAGCGCTGCTTAATTACCAGAGTCCCACCTGAAGAGGTCAAAGCGACAAGACGTTGGGACAAGAAAGACACAACACTGAAAAGGACTCGGCATTCACGGCTTCTTAGTTGATGTGACGTGTTAATGTGAAGATACCTTGATATCCACCGATCAACAGTTTCTTGTTCTTATGATTCAAGTAGTAGACGCTATTGATTTTGGTCGAGGAGACAAAGGGAAATGAACACCGGCTTTAGTTAATCCCGGACCCTCTTAGCTTCTACCGTCTTACCAATCCCAGGCCAAGGCTGTCTACAGGTGAGACAAGGGTTCCCCAGAAGGCGAGAAAGAGGCCCCGCGTGCCAAGTGCGACCTTGACGCTGAAAGAGGCCAACAAAGGAGGAGACAGAATCTGGGGGAGGGTCTCGTCTGTGCTGGTTTTGTTAGAAGATCGCGATGGAGATTTGAATACAGCGCCTGGGCCAGGAGAAAAGGAAAAAAGGAGACGACATCCCAAGCGTTTGGATTGAGACATATTTCCATTGACAGTGACGATCACGGAGTCTCGGCACTTGTCAAATCTCTAGTCAATCCTCAGGGCTTCTAGTCAAAGCGACTTGTTCGACGGTGTCTCTTATCGCGTTAATCCATGTATTGGTGAGTCTTTAGTCTTCGGCTCTTAGCAATGAGTCAAGCTTTGCTCCATCGAATAGATATCAAACCGAGGCATCCGTAGAGACCTGTGATGATAATTAGGAGATGTTCAGGGGTTGTCCCGCCTGAGGATGTTACTACGTAATGCGGTCTGCAGCGTTGGATCGTCTCATTGAGACCTCCGTAAAAAAGGACGCCGTTCCTGGCTATGACAGCAAACGTCGTGTGCCGCCTTCTAATTCGGAGATGGCTTAGAATGAAAACAGTTTAGTGGATGAAAATCAATAAAAGACATTGTCTCAGTAGTTAGATTCGGTATTGTATTGTTCTTATTGCCCACCAACATCTACCGCATACCGTACATAGGAGATAGGGTCAGTTGGTGGAGGTCCAGGTCTCCCCCACAATCTGTTAAGTCTTACCGTACTGTACCCGCTTTGGAAGATCTTGACCTGCACGCCACCGTCTTCTTTTGTCTCTTGTCCCTAATCTCTCTCATCCTCGACTCGTCAATCTATCATGGTTGTGGAACTCGAAGTCCTGTTCCTCACGTCCGGAACCATACAACAGGCTTCAATTAAAGATGATCTGCTGAAGATAACTGGGATCCCCTGGATAACCAAATTCTTCAACGACCCGACTCAGCCCTGGGTTTTGAATCATAGCGTCAGCCTGAGCTTGTTTCTCTATGTTTTATTATTGTCTAATGATACATACCTGTGATGAATAGAAACATTTCAGTTATGCGGATAGCCTATACAGCTATTCTAGATACCAGACACCCTCTTTTCTCTGTAACTATTGTACAAACTTGACACAAACTGCTGTGCTCTGATACCTCATTAGGCGAATAAACCCGTGGCTTGAAACCCTTGATCATGCTCCCGCTGTCATGGCTTCAGGAGGCGCTGGTCATACTAGATAGATATCCGTCTCTGAGGATCTACTCTGCTAACAGCACAATGCCATGCAACTCGCCAATATGATTTGTCCACCCTTGATAACAGGGGATCCTCGTCCATGACTTGCACTTGTCTTCTCATAATGTTCTAGCTCACCAACCCTTGGCACTGATCCTGACCTCGCCTCCCCCGACCGCGGACACAGCACGCATAAGCATAAGCGCCAATACAATATCACTGTACATTACATGCATTTTAGTAAAGCACTCACTTACATCGTCCGTTCCTTTTTTGGTATCTTTCTCGACACTCACAGTTCCTTTGTGCCGGGTCTTGGGTCTCACTTGACTACTTGTATCTTACATCGCCCACCTTTTTCTTTTGCCTCTCCCCCCGCCCTCATTCCCTGTTCCTATTCTTGTTCCTGTCTCTGATACTTTCTTATTCACCTCTGCATTTGTTATTCGCATATTTATATCTTCTTTGTCTTAGTGTCTGCTGCATGTTTGCAAACGTTATCGGAAAGCCACATTTTGTTCGAGAAGCCTACCTCACCTCAGCTTGACCCTGGCCAAGCCTCTTGTTAGACTGACCGCACCCTGACATGGCGTTTTCCAATCTCGATTCAAAAGGCAATTAATTATATCTGTTGGTTTGCTTCTCGATACGATTTGATTTTGACCTCGACGCTTGGGGCGCCTTCTCACCTCGGTGTACCTTTCCTCACCTTTGTTGGTCCACTACCTAACTGGGCAGTACCAACCAACATCAGACGCTCCTTCTATATCAGGTTCCAGGTCTACCTCTTGTCGATCAGGAAAACTATCAGAACTCTTCTCATCGCTTCAACAAACATTCAGCTACACAAGGAGAATGGTACATTATACATAAACCGACCACTTTAATCTTCACTCTTATAAGTGACTCGAGGACTCGACTTAGTCGACGCCTCCGCTACCAGGATACCTTTCTTCTAGTCTTTTGATTCAACAACTTCACAATGGCTCCCACAGAACACCTCGACAAGTATCAGATTCGCGCTCTAAGCGTCATCGAACGAACATGTTCCGTCTTTTCATTACTCGGATCCATCTTCATCATCGTTACCTTTCTATCATCGAAAGCCTTCCATAAACCGATCAATCGCCTGGTCTTTTATGCTTCGTTTGGCAACATGATGACCAATGTCGGTACATTAATGTCCAGATCGTACGTTGGTGATACGAACTCGGCAGGCTGTCAGCTTCAAGCCTTCCTCATCCAAATGTAAGTTTGAGAATGAAGCCTTATTCTAAGGGTTACTGACAGGTACCAGGTTTATGCCTGCTGATGCTTTCTGGACTCTTTCAATGGCCATCAATGTCTACTTGACATTCTACTACAAATTCGATGCTCGAAGATTACGCAAGATGGAAATCCCTTACCTTATTGGATGCTATGGTGTTCCATTCGTTCCGGCCTTTGTCTACATATTTATCAAGAACAAAGAGGGTCAGAGAATGTACGGCAATGCCACACTTTGGTGCTGGGTCAGTGCAGAATGGGACATTTGGAGAATTATTACCTTTTATGGTCCTGTTTGGTAAGTAAAGCTTGATCCAAACTTGCTATTAACTCCGGTGCTGACCATCGAAGGCTCGTCATCATCGTCACCTTCTTCATCTACATCCGTGCCGGCAGCACAATTTACCGCAAGCGCAGAGAACTCGACGGCTTTAGTTCAACCGATCGAGATTTGACTTACGGTAACGAGAACCACATTACCACGCTCAAGACGACAGAAGTTTCCGTCACAACAGAGATCGTTAAGCCCGATGGGATCCTTTTGCAGCCTATGAGTGGCCGAGCGCCGGACTCCAGTAACCCTAGTCCCTCCAATGGAAACTACTCGGTTCACATATCAGCTCAGCCGGGTTCTGGGGATATTGCAGACGAACTGGCCCCAATCGAAAGGGAGCAAACACGAGCCAGCATCCAAGTCCCTCAACAACAGCAACGTTCTGCCGCCAGCATGAATCGTAGACGGAATCGCGAACTCAACAACGCAGCATGGCAGTACACAAAGTGCGCCCTACTTTTCTTCACAGCTATTTTGATCACATGGGTTCCCTCGAGCGCCAACCGTATGTACTCAGTATTCCACAAGAGATCATCAGATCCCCTGGAATTTATGAGTGCCTTTGTGCTTCCCCTTCAGGGTTTTTGGAATGCCCTTATCTACATGGTTACATCTTGGGATGCATGCAAGAACTGGTTCAGCGACATGCGCATGGGTCAACGTCCAGATGTAACAGAACTTGTTGGTGGTATGAGACCCGAAGTTGGAGCCAACCACACCATCGGCGGCGGCGGCGGCGGCGGCCACCGACATAACCTTGGTCACCTCCGACGATCTAATAAGTTCGAGACGGAGAGCATGACCGAATTGGCCAACGAGAGCCGGCCGACTTCGGACGATGAACGGCGAGATCAAAGCCGAGTATAATAGGTGTCAGAGACTTGTTTGGATGCGATGTGCCAATGTCCTTTCAATTTTGTTATTTTATATAATGAAGACATGACTTTCTGGGGGCTAGCATGTGCGGGACGAGCAATTGTTACGAGACAGTTGGTGTAGTTTCGCTAGTGTTGGAGCTGGAGATGATGGATACCCAAGACTTGAATATAGTAGTTTATTTAGTAGTCAAATGACATTCGATTCTTTGAGATTGTTGAAGATTGGTGTATTAGTGTTGTCGATACATGTCGTCATGTGAAAGCTACTCGTACTTGTCTCCCTTAGATACGTGATGCCGAGAGTGTATTGTCCTATCCAGTTACTTTACGTCTCTGTTTTCCTTGTCGCGTATCTATCACTTTGTGACTATGTCTTACATCCTTCTTCTCAATGCGGTACCTCTATGTCGTGTATGTCGTAATCTCATCATCCTTTGTTCCTCTGCTCCAGGTGCTACCCGAACAGTCCTAAGCCTTGTTAACTACAAAGCGGTCAGAGGAGATTAGCTGTGACACCTAACTTAAACCAAGTCAGGTAATTTGATATAGACAACTATATCTTGTGTATCTGTAACAAATTTGGAATTTTGGCTTGACCGTTGAACCCGTTAACGATGTTCGTGGTTCAACGCCGTGCTTGAGAGGCGTTTCCGTTCGTCCGAGGTGAGCGATATCAGATCCCGGAATATCTCTTCAGCTCTGGGATGGCGTCAGGGATTTTATATGGCTTTATTTATCTCTCCGGTGGCTTGATGACGGCCCGTTGATGACTTTGTCTGGTGTTTGTCTGGTGTAGATTCTTGGCGGAAGGCATCGTATGATCTGATCTGGCCCGGACGAAAGGGACAGGGTTGGAAGTAAATGTGGGGGATCTGGATTGATATCTTATCTAGTGTTAGTTTGCGATTACGATCGTGGAGTGGAGTTGAAGTTATCTCCGAGGTTGCTTTCGCGTGGTGTCTGTGAATTCTTTGGTGTTGATAGCTGCGAAGTGGTCTTTTCACTACTGCCTTTGCTTAGAGCCCAATAATCACCTGTCAGATGGCATATCGCGAATACTGCCTATTATTATCAGTCATAAGACTCTCATGAAGGAGGAAGAAGTCGCCTTGCGTACAGCTTGGCAGCTCTTAATATATATTTATTAACGTTAAAGTTCAGTAGCTAATGCAATATACACCTAACATTAAGATTTGACCACTGGAGATTACAATTGATAATACTTTGAAGAGGAGACTTAGCTCGGGCTTGCTGTTTAGAGATGCCCTTGGCGTTCATAAGACCCTCATCCTTGCGAGCACTCAGTCTTAATCAAGTGTTGGTATTTGGTGACGCCTTCAAACTGTTCTGATGGCTAGGAAATCGTAATTTAAGATGGGTTTTCTATCTCTATTTATCTACCTTGTGGCTGAGGTCACAAGGCAGATTCTCTCAGCATTCACTGTGCCTGCTCGCCCAATAGCTACATCGAGGCTGTGAGTCAAAGATGTGATTGGTCTTCCTGCCGCCAACAGTTGTCTTGAGAGCCTGACTTGTAATTTACAACCTCCAAGGCATACAGGGCACCCGACTCTTCATATATCCAGTCTCAATACAACTGCAAACTCACTTGCTATCAACGCTATCATTTGAACCCCATTCTTTCATCGCCTATCCTTTGCAATGGAGGTCCTTGGTGCCGTGGCAAGCTCCATCGCCGTGGTTCAGGCTCTGGCAGCTGGAAAGCATGTCGTCAGCATCATCCGAGAAGTTCCCGACATTCAGGATGACTTCAATTATCTAATGAAAGAGGTATGCAGCCCTGTCCCACTGCTATTTTCGAATACGAATACTTACCTGTGCGTCTTAGTTATCCCTTATCAATTCCATGGTAAAGGCAGTCTCGAGAAAACCGCCCTCCGCCTATGAACAGGCTTTGATGGATGCAGCCGCTGAAGATCTCAGCGAAGTTACCAAAGAGCTTGGGGAATTACTCAGAAGTTGTGTCCGTGAAGTCAATACTAAAGACGGCAAGATATGCAAGACGAGAAAAAGGAAGTGGCTGCTTGAGAAAAGCACGATCACAAAGCTTCAACAGCGAATGACAAATGCTAAGACCACTCTGCATTTTGCGGTGACATCTTCCCATGCGACAAACGATGCTCAGTGAATATCCCATTGAACTTGTTTGAACTTGGTTGCTGACCACAAACGACAGGTTCCAGGCATACATGCGACAGATGCTCATGAATCTTTACGCAATCCACCCAGTACAAAATGACACAACGGAGACATTATCGCTTAAAGAGCCAGAAAAAGATCAACAGACGGACAGCTCCGAATCATCAGCACTAGAAGCAATAACTACCAGCAGCCAGAAAGACAATGCGCGGGTGTCCGAGTCAATATCAATACAGTCTTTGACTCATATTCAGGGCATTTCTTCATCCATATCATGCCAATGCAGCTGCCATTTCGTCAAGCGGCAATATCAAAACTCAGGCTGGGTTCAGTCACTTTTTGGATCGTGGCTTGTCCGTTGCGAAAACCGCCCTCAGGAGTGCTCAAATCCTGATTGTCAATGTATAAGCCCATCGATGTTGAAGCTTGAATACCAAGTACCTCGATGGCTATTTTCTCAATCATTCGCCATCGTTGCCTCTTACAACAATATCGGTGGACTGAGATGCTCCCTACGTCCATTCAAGTTGCTTGAAATGGACTCCTCGATGTGGAATTACCAGAAAGACTCCATTCAAGAAATTCGACAATCAGTGGTTGACTATGTCGTCTATCCCTGTGATGCTGATTTTACCGGTGTTGGACTCATCGAGGTTCGTTATAATACCCCCAGTGGCCGGCTGTTCATTCCATGGTTCTGATCCATAAAGTATGCTATTATCGAGAGTCGATATATCGCCCTAGAAACTCTTCTAGATCTCTGGGAAAACGTGCTACCCGAAGTAGAGCTGCCTAAGTAACTTGTCGATTCTATTCTCATCTTGGATCAATATTAATCACCCCCAGGCGCATAGCAGATCATGCCAATGATCGACTCTCATGGGGCAACCTTCACGACCATGAGATCTATCTTCTTCAGAAACTCGTTAGACTTATCGGGCACCCATCTAGGGAAACGACCAACATACATATCGCAATTCGCCGACGCGAAGGTCTCCAGGCAGCATTGCAGGAACAGCCATGGGCTATCAACACAGTTGATTATACCGGCCACTGTCCTCTTACACTTGCAACTGATAGAGATCAAATTGATTGTATGGAGATGTTGATTTCTGCGGGAGCAAATGTTAACGAAGTAACTCCACAAGGGAAATCAGCCTTAATGCTCGCCGCGCAGAGAGGGACTCCTGAGTCTGTGAGGTTACTACTCAACGCCAAATGCAGGGTGGATTGGGCCGACATGGATGGAGAGACAGCATTACACAAGGCCTCATGGTGTCAATGCATTGAGTCAGTGAGTCTCTTGCTAGCAGCAGGCGCATCAGCAACTTGTCAGAACTTTTTTGGCGAAACATCGCTACATAGACTAACCAGCAGCACAACTAATAACAACGGCGATGCAAAAAGAATTATCGAAATGCTTGTCCTAGCAGGCACCGACCTCGAAGCACGGGATTTGTATGGAAGCACACCTGTTTTAAATTCGTTGGAGCCCGTCAACATTAGCGTGCTGGCATACTTGCTAGATTTGGGATGTTCACTCTCATTATCTAACTCAAGGAACCGTAACATATTGCATCTAGCAGCCATGTATGCCTCCTTAGAAATGCTGGAATATCTCGGTAGCTTGGGCTTGCACGTCATCAATCCATACCAGAAGGACTTGTGGGGTTCAACTCCTAGAGATTGGATCTTGGATATATATGACGGGAAATATTTTGGAACCCGCACACCAAGCAGTGCTGAATTAAGTGCATTCTTTAACCTCTGCCAGGGCATAAAAAACCGATCCTTACAACACGATATCGGCAACATCGAGAAAGTTGTGGCTGGGTTACAGGACCGGGATGCTGCCACTGCAAGAGAACATCTGGGCTCGTTACTTGCAAAGGAGGAGCTTTGGAAACGCGAAGGTCTTGTTTGTTGGTATCGAGCCGTTGACAAGCGTGTTCAGAATCTGGAGTGGGACTTGGCCACTGAAGATTTGAGTGACTATCTGACAGAGTTGAAAGAAGAAGTTGATACACCTGTTTACGATATCCCCTCGAGATATGGTTGCACGTTTTCGGACTCACAAATATGGGAGATAACGGCGTCGGTGTCAGAAATAGTGGAGTGATCAGGCAGGCGTCATACTACCAGAAAGGTTGGTCACTGAAAGCCGAACCGACGACATACCTTATGTTGGTAGATTTGGACTGGACCTTGGGGTAATTACTTCTGGCGCCCTGAAGCTTGGAGGGCAATATCCGCTACTTGTTAGTTAGATTTGAGGAAATCATCTGGATGGAAATGAAGTGTGTTGTCTCAAGGCTCGAACATTTATCCTTCATATAATTACCTACTCAAATAGAAGGAAGCATTGTCCTGTGTTTCATCTACATTGCCTCAAGAGGAAAAGAAATGCTTCTACCATCAAGTCAAACTTTAACATACAGACATCAAATGATATCCTTGCCTTGAAAGTCTCTTCCTGCCAGAAAGAGTTATCTTTCCTGAACGAAGCCATATGTTCTGTCTCCGTCGCTATCACCAACAAAGCGACGTGAAAAAGGAAAAGCAGGAGCGCATACCAGCAACAACCTCACCCTTTCTAGAGTCAAACTCTCCAAAACTCTCAAGGTTATTCTTCAATCTGTGCAAGAGCCTCCTCTTGTTTAACCCCTTCTATGATGTGGTAGTCCCAAACTGTGCCAAGCTGGAGACATTCGTTGACGCAACCCTCATCTTCCCACCACCATTTTTCTCCGGTGACAAAGTTGCCCCAGACTTCCATCCACAACAGGCGGCCTATGATGCTTCTCACTTCTGCTTTGACTTCCCGTTCGGACGGGACTTTTTCGACGAAAGGATCGTTGTCGTCGACTTGACTTCGGATGCTGGCTGATACAGCATAGAATTTGGAGGTGGTGAGGGTACTGCCTTGGCCGCGCAGACCAGCGTCACCCATCCAGTCTGGAAATAGTTTGCTCGGATTCGTGCATCGGAAGTGTCGCTCCAGATTGATCAGTAGATGTTCTTCTAGCCATGATCGCATGCGATGGCCGAGTGTTCCTGCACAGGGGAGTGGATCGATGAGGGTGAGATGCAGTGAACCGCCGACTCGTAAGCACTTGCTAATGTTTTTGAGGACCCCTGGAATATCGTTGGAAGGGCTGACGGAAGGAAGCGATAGTGAGTACACGGTTTCGAAAAGGTGCTGGCCGAGTGGAAGTTTTGCTGTCGACATTGATGGCACAAGCATAGGGTGAACCTTGGTGAACTGTGCGTTTGATAGAGGTTCCGGGGATAAATGGTGAACCTGCTTGGTTGGATATAGAGCTGCAAGATAAGAGGCCGTGACTATATCCATCAGTATTATTTCGGATGTCGGCTGAAGGAAATACTCACTTTGAGACTCGTAAAGTGCCAAAATGTTGACACTGCCAGATCCAGACACCGCAACGGAGGCATCAACAGGGCCGGTCTTTTGTTCGACATCCATATGACTGAGAATAGATAACATCCATCGCTTCAACTCGATGTTCAGTTCCCCATGGAAACTTTCGTCGGTAACACTCCAAATCTCCTTAATACGTGCAAGCACCATGACGGGGCTTGCAGCAGCCATCTGCTTTACTTGAGCCTTAACCGTCTCAAACTCCATTTCTGCGCTGGATCGACCTTGGCTTTCGGTTTGGGATTTCATCTCGACATCTTGGTCGGCCTCGGCCTGTCGCGCTTCCTCAGCTTGTTGGTCAAGGTACTCCCATTCTTCAGGGGGACGCCATGAGTCAGGGTCGTTGGGTCGGAAGTTGATGATAATGGGAGTTCTTGGTGCCTTTGGAAGTCGAATGCTTGGAATAAGATCGGGGATTGAGTCGATCTGTAGTAGCGGCACTGGATCGTTCCTGTGATGGGTCAGTAGCATATTCCCAATCGCACGTAACAAACTTACCCTTCTCCCACGGAGTCTGATGGTGTGACAGGGTGATCAGTATCAGCCTCAGACGAGATGCGCATGTCGATAGATAGTTCCGGCTTATCAGACTCTGACAGTCGAGGAGTCTGTAGCGCTCCAGTATGCTCAGGGACCCAAGAAGCAGACTCTCGCGTCAAATTATGCGCCTCATCAGCAGAAGCAGAAGCAGGAAGATTTCCCTTCTGAGCTCTAGAAGCGCCAAGAGACACATCAGACAGATTAGCCATGAGCGCTGAGCGATGATAGCTCCTCGAGTTGGAGCGAGAGGAATGCTGGCTAGGAGTCAGAAGCCCTGACTTGGTTTTCTCCCGGCTCTTGGATTGTCTGCCATTTCGAGGTCGAAGAAAGCCAAAGCGTGATTCAGTGGATGATCTGGTGCTGGTGACGGAGGTAGAGCGTGTTATGACCGAGTTCGCTTGTTCCTGTTCCTTCTGCTTGGCCTTTTGTTCGCGCTTCTTTTCCTTTTTGGCGCGATGTTCTCCGACCAGTTCGCGATCAGGGTCTGTCCATATAACGTCAAACATGACGCCCTTTGTAACCAGAGTAGATGTTCCTGTGGTGGTGATGTGAATGCTGTACTCTCTCAGGTAGGTCGAATGAATGAGGGTATTGCGAGTACTATTTTAGGTAAAGCTGTAATATGATAGTTAACAGGTACGATGAATCGGCTAAGGGATTCAAAAATGATAGTGAGATTGAATGAGTTTCGTGATGTTCTTAGTCGGAGGAAGGAGTGTGGGGGGATGGAGGAGGTGGAGGATGTTGATGTAGAGGGTAAATCAAAGGGAAAAGAAGTGCCGAACACTTCTAGAAAGGTCAGCTGAAAGATCAAAAGTCATGTGCAACATAAGTAAGAAGAGAGGCCGTCAATGAGGGCCGAAGGAGATCGAGTGCGCAGTGCCAGTTGCTGGGCACTGGCAACAGGTGCACGAAGAGACTCCCAAATAGTAGCGAAATTCCCGTTTACCAAAGTCAACTGAGATATAGATTCAAACGCCAAAGTTCGACTTCTAGTTTTCGTATGAGTTGAAACAATAAAAGTTCGTTTGGATATCAAACACAAGTCATGTTCTTATCTTCTTTCAAATTTGATAGAGTGGGCGATCAGGTGTCAAGATGAAATGATTTACCGTACATTGAGCCACTGATTCACTGTCTACTGGAGGCTGAACTGCCATGTTCAATGCCATGATGCGTCACGGGGACTGGAGTGATACAGAGTGTAGGTTGACTATGCGGACAAGGATTGTATGTGATTGAGGCCTGTCAAGTTGGTGAGTGTTCGGAGATGTTTAACTCAAATAGTTGGATATCCTTAGCTCAAAGTCCCGAATACTAGGATCTATAACTTAAGTTTACTGGTCTATATGGATATCGGGACAAGTTCATTGGCCGCAGACGGTGGCCATAGGGTGATGGCCACAGCTTAAAGACTTGGCCAGTGTAAGTCGAGGACAGCATCAATGTGTCTTGAACAGAACCATCAAGTCAATATCCACACGATTGTTCTATATAGCCTACACGAACACAGTCACCATAACATAATCTTTACTCAAGGATCCACGAGTCTTCTCACATGACCAACTGTCATAATTAACCATCTGATATAAATCTCCGCCAATCCAAAAGATGGTTCTCCCATATCAACTGCAACACCAGCAGGAACCATTTCATTTCATTTCGGCTATAGACAGACCGGACCTTGTAATACGTCGGCACCAACCAACCACTTCTCTCGCCACCATTCTTACCCGACGCCGCCTCGCTTCATCAACGTCGGCGGGCTGCATAAAGTGAGACGAACGCCTGGTTTGTGCGACTTTGGACCCGTATCCTTAGTAGTCAGCTCAAAGAACCTCGAGGTAGACTCAGGTGTGATGACCTCATTGAAGACTTCTGTTGGGTGCGTGCTTCTGCATTCAGGGGTAATATTTCTAGTCGTGTAGTGTTGCCGGCTGATCATGTCAAGGTAGTTATTTCTCGAATTTATAACACTATGCGTTCTTGATATTTCCGTTATAGAAAGAATCTATACATGATCACAGGTATCATCTTGAATCAGAGCACTGATCATCCCAGATAAAAGGCGTTTGCTCCTGCAAACCATCACAATGTCACTCAAACAAGTCATCACCAATATCACAAACAGGCTTCCCACTCAATGCAAGGCCGAGACACTATGAGGCCTGCAAACTGTGATTGCACAAAGACCCACGGGAACAATACCCTTGTTTTTGATCAGAGCAAACATTTTGATTGCCATACCCAAGTACGCAACAGAACCTACAATCTTATATACTTCTTCCGTCGTTCTAATACCTGCCTCTCTTTTGTTTTCTGAGGACAACGTTTATGCTGTGCGTGTACTTGTGCATGTATGTATGTGTAAGCATTCCATCCCATCTTGCGCTACTCGCAACTTGGACTCGAAGTTCGAGTCTTGTGAAATGCATTATCTCTCTACCAGCGATTTGGTAACAAGATTTGACGAGAGGAGAGACTTGGTGGTCGAATCGAGGTTTGGTGGGGGACAAGTGGTTGTTGGCAGTGGCAGAAGCTGTCAAAGAATTATCAACCTGTAGCTGTGATTCTCCCACTTCACTTCACTCTTCTCCCGTTCATTCTCTCTACCTTTTCTTTTCCTACTTCAAGATCTGGTCTTTTCTAATCTAATTCAGATTCTTGGACATCGCCAAAAGGCAGAATCTCTTTTTCTTCATCTCGTCTGGTGTCACCTTTTCC
The DNA here is from genome assembly GCF_003316985.1 of Fusarium coffeatum. NCBI lineage: Eukaryota > Fungi > Ascomycota > Sordariomycetes > Hypocreales > Nectriaceae > Fusarium > Fusarium coffeatum. Next base: position 140,072 of record NW_022157800.1, on the reverse strand, counting down.
TCTTCGCACGCCTCTATTGGCGTCACCAACAGCCCAACCTCGTCACTCCTTCTCTCACCTGCACACCCCCTCACTTCTTCTTCGCATAATCATTCACAGTTCACTCGACTAAAACTCTTCTTTGTCTCTATTTTCGACTTCTATAGTGCACCTCGAATAATCCGCAAAACAACACTCCATGTCACGTTCAACGATGACTTCTCCGCCGGCTCATGGCATGATGCCTCCTCTAGATGAGCGCTCTGTCACGGGAGAAGAAACCAGTCGCTCTCGCTTTTGCGGTTTTCGCAACTTTCTTGATCATCTTGATGGATACATCACCACTTCGCGTTTCGGTCACTTCTTTCGCCTCTCCGGCACCGGTCACGTACGAAACCTGCTCCCCTCTCTCGATATAACTTCATCTGACCCTTTCTTTTAGCCCGAAGAGATCTCTGGAGCGACCTTTTTTCGAGAATGCCGCGCTGGCTTGACTACTTTTGCAACTATGGCATACATTATCGCCGTCAATGTATGCGACAACATCCTCTCTGCGCAAACTTTGGCTGACACTTCATAGGCGGCACTGCTCCAACAGACTGGCGGTACTTGCGAATGCGACTTGGTTGACAGAAACGCGTGTGACAAGATCGAGTCCTATATGGCTTGCAAAGAAGGTCAGTCCTCTTTAACGTATCTGTTTCTTGGATAACTACTGACGAACGTGATAGATATTCGACGGGACATCATTACTGCTACAGCTGCCGTCTCAGGCATGGCTAGCTTCGCTTTCGGTCTTCTTACTAACCTCCCCGTTGCTATCGCGCAAGTCACTCTGTCCTGAATACCTCTCATATCATGCTAACTCGTCAATAGCCCCGGCATGGGTCTCAACGCCTACTTCACCTTCCAAGTCGTCGGATATAATGGAAGTGGTCCCATCTCATACCGTCTCGCTCTCACTGCCGTCTTCGTCGAAGGTCTCGTCTTCATCTTTCTTGCTCTTACCGGCATGCGCCAGTGGCTCGTCAAGCTGATCCCTGCTACTATCAAGACTGCCACTGGTGTCGGCATCGGCTTCTTCCTCACTGAGATCGGCCTTTCGTACTCTGCAGGAATCGGTGCGATTACTGGTGGAGCGGCTACTCCCCTTACGCTTGCTGGGTGTCCTCAGGAAATGCAGGATGTAAATGGCATCTGTCAAGATGGGGTCATGACAAGTCCTAAGGTGAGTTATCTTGCTTTCTGACTTGAAGCTTGAACTAACCGAAGAAGCTCTGGGTTGCAGTCTTCTGCGGCGGCATTATCACTGCCTTCCTGATGGCTTTTCGAGTCAAGTACGCCCTCATTATCGGCATTTCTCTCGTCTCCGTCCTCTCTTGGCCGTATGTACTCCCCTCGATCTTCTCAACATTCTCTGACAAATGCACAGTCGCAACACCTCCATCACCTTCTTCCCTCACAACGCAGACGGAGATCGCCGATTCGAATTCTTCAAACAGGTAGTTGTCTGGCACCCTATTGAAAGGACTCTCAACGTACTTGACTGGAACTTTGGCGGAACAGCCTCCCATTTCGCCCTCGCTTTGTTCACCTTTCTCTACGTGGACATCATCGATGCTACCGCCACCCTTTACTCCATGGTTCGCTTCTGCGGCGTCGTTAACCCTCGCGATGGAGACTTTCCCCGTTCCACTCTTGCCTACTGCACTGATGCTGCGTTCATCTCTGTCGGCGCCTTGTTGGGAAGCTCTCCTGTGACCGCTTTCATCGAGAGTGGCGCTGGTATTGCTGAGGGTGGAAGAACTGGTTTGACAGCGATGGTCACTGGAGTTTGCTTCATCATTGCCGTGTTCTTTGCGCCCATCTTCGCATCTGTGCCACCTTGGGCAACAGGATGCACCCTTATTCTGGTATGTTCCGTTGTGGTTGTTTGTTTTGCCAGAGGCAACACTGACACTATGAATAGGTTGGTTGCATGATGATCCGTCAAATCACCCAGGTCAACTGGCGATACATCGGCGATGTTCTTCCTTCCTTCGTCGTCATGACCTTTATTCCTTTCAGCTACAGCGTAGCCTACGGTCTCATCGCGTGAGTCTTCTCCTTCCTTCTTTATAGCCCTTGCTAATCCTCATAAGTGGTGTCTTTGTTTACGCCGTCCTCAACGGTCTCATCGGCCTCGTTGTCTTTGTCTCTCGCGGCTACATCGAGCCCCGCGAGTACGACCTCAAGGAATACTGGACCTGGAAGGGTTCAGGTCGAGCACCTTGGTTTGTCCGCGCCATGCGCCACGGCCGAAACTCCAACGAAGAGGAAGACGACCATCCGACTGGATCCGAGCATGCCATGAATGATCTCAGCTATGCTGAGCGCCGCGACCACAGCAGTTCCACAACGGCTGCGTCTACTGCCAAAGACGATCCTCCCATGTCCCCTCCTCCTGATCGATGGGGACGTTAATTCAAGAAGGGCCGTTGCCCACGCATGACACTTTCCATTCTCTGTATTGATCATTTAGGGAGGTACCCTCATTTTGGAATTGTGGTACGGAACAGGTTTTGCTTCTGGATGAGGACAACAGGACGGAGTTCCCTACAATAGTATTTGATCACTGGGCAAGTGCCTGCGGGATCAAGCAATGCGGCGAAAAGGGCGAGCCTGATCAGCAAAGGCTGGATACTGAAATGTCAAATGTCATGTATGAAATGAGATATGAGCTGTAGATATTTTCTTTATAGTCTCTTCAAAAGAACCGAGCTTAGTCTTTAATGCATAGCTATAGCCTCTATCATGAAGTGTCAACCACGAGCCCAACTTCTGCTCGCTCATAAAACCCAGTCACAAAACATGGTATCTCTATTCCCGCCGTGACAAGTTCATTAAGTAGTTTAAGCACCCATATCAACATCGCCATCTCCATCACCGCCGCCGCCACCTCGACCTCTGTAAGCTTGCTCCGCGTTCTTTCTTCTCTCCAAGCTCTCCTTCACCCACTTATCACAAGCAGCATCACCACCCTCAGCGATCTTGTTGCGCACAACACCCTTCATCACTTCACCCGCGAAGCCGACAAAGTTGTGTCTTCGCAGAGCATTCTCAAACATCCAGTCTCGGCGCTTGCGCTCCTCCCTCTCCAACAATTCCTGGTCGCCAAAGTCGCGCGCTCGCTGTCGAAGATCCCTGCACATAGCGAGGAGGTTGAAGCGAATCTCGGTGGCGTCATATCGTGCAATGCGGCGCTGAAGAACGTCGACGACCTTGGTGGGGAAATCTTCAGAGTTGCAGGCGCCGTGGGAGATGGGATGGGGCTGCAAGCCGTCGAGCTCGTAGAGTGTGCCATTGATGGGCGTGTAAGCGATGAAGTGGAAAGCATCTTCCGCCTCTGCGCCAGTCTTGTCCGTCTCGTCGGCAAAAGGACTGCTGCGAGCGAAGCTGTTGTGCACCTCGCGAATGAGGTCAGAGTTGCTAAGCGCCTCACCTCGGAATTCGGGTGGCAACACCATGGTGAACTCTCTGAAGTCGCCCAACTGCTCACCTATCTCGACGTCTTTCGTCTTGTTTAGCAGTACGCTCAGGAGGGCCTGTGTAGCGCATGCATTCTGGATAGTCTGTGCGGCGAAGAAGATGTTCTCGGAGGCGGCTTGGTCGAAAGAGCCGTCGCGGGGGCCTTCTGGTGTCGCATATGGTTGGTCGGTCGGGTACTTGAAGAGAAAGATCACGCCATAGATAGGCTGGAGGGTGAGGAGCTCTGAGGGGTCGAGTGTAAGAAGTTCTTCGAATTGAACGTCTTTGACGCCGAGGTTCTCGATGAGGGAGGTAAAGACACCCTGTTAGCTCTTTGTTAGCTTTCGAAGAGATCGATAAGTGAAGGCTCGCATCGTACCGCATCGGATTCAACTAGTCACCAAGTTAGCATTCCGATTATTACAGAGAAAGACAAAGGAACTTACTGGTATTCCATCCACCACTCATTGTAGCGACAGATATAATAGCTAGAATTCAGCACCAGAAATGATGAAGCAAAAGAGAAGAGGGAGCAATATTTATCTGCTCTTTTCCACGATATGCAGTTCGATAGGTAGGATGTCAGGGGGTATCAGGATTGTGTGAAAATGCTTTCGCGGAGTGAATGACGAACTGGAAGCTTCAAAAGCCAAGCACGAAGCTCAAAGCCACACGATGTCTGATATCATCCCCCACCGATAAGATAAGAGATTTGAGGCAGCAACACAGCTACGACATCACCGCCCTTAACATTCCTGCGATTATCACGCTAGAATTCTTGCAATGTACCAGACAATGGAAAAGTCCGAGAGAAATCGTTTATAATTATTTATTACTTTCTCCTAACAACAGCCTTTAAGCACGCTTGCTGGTCTTTAAATGTCATCATCATGGAACAACACTTAAAAAGACAAGCTCTCTAAACGCTAGCTAGTAGATGAATGTCAAAGTAACACAAGGGCCGACGCCCAGCTGGTTTATAATGAGATTTCGCTGTTAAGACGAAAAAATAGAAGTAAGGAAACGAAACACCATCAACTCCAGTATTCCCCTTCGACTCAGCGCCTGCTGTGAGTGGCAGGCACCATGGTATAAACTTTTCCCCTCGTCTCGCGTCTCGTCTGAACACATACAACGTTTTCCTACCACAGACCGGAAATATTTCTCCCTACAGCTGAATAAGTGGTTGCCTCTCATCATGCTGGTTCTCCTCTTGAACTCCTTGCTCTGCTGGTGGTCCCTCGCGGTCTTCCGGTGCCCTCTCCACTTGATTTGCCTCAATGCCTGTGGTCGTCGCTTCCTCTCCATCTCCAGCCTGGGCTTCATTATTTTCATCGTTTTGAGCCGCCGCCGCTGCTGCCTCGGCCTCTCTTGCCTCAGCTTCTATGCGTTCCCTTTCAGCTCGCGCTGCTGCCTCCAAGTTGGCAATATGCCTTTCTGCAACACCCGGTGCGATACTTGCTAGAAACAAGAGGCCAGCTCTCTCGAGACGTCTGACTTGAGAAATAACCCAATTCTCTTGGCCTTGGTGCTGCGCTACAAGTCGTCTTGCCATCTCAGTAGGGTCAGGGTCTTGTCTAGGCTGTGGGTTCTGCTGGTTACGCTGCTCCGGCGCAGCGGCACCCCGTCCTCTTGGGTCCAAAGGAATCAAGTTCTCGAGGTGTCGTCCCAGTGGTCGCCAGACGTGGTCTGGAACTCCGTTCAAAACACCAGTGCTGAGCACAAAGATGAAGACAGCGACCACGATAATAGTGAACCATCGAGACCAGCTCGCATTAGGAGAAGTGAAAAACCAGACAAACAGAGCCAAACGAAACAGTAGCCAAATCTGTGGCCATAGCTGTATAAGAAGTGGCGGAAGTGCACCCATCGGTGGGTTACCTCGGTGCATTAAGGGGCCCATGAACGCCCCGGCCTCTGGTTCCTGGCCTTGGTTTTGTACTTGGCCTTGACCCTGAGCCTGGGCTTGAGCCTGAACCGGAGCCTGTCCCTGGACTGCAGGTTGCTGTTGGGGCATAGGTTGTTGAACCAAGGGCCGGAAGCCTTGAGGGTAATGAGGTTGTGCTTGTGGTGGCATCTGACCCAGGTGCTGCTGCATTGGCACTTGGGGCCGAGGATGGTGGTGGTGATGATGGTGGTGTCTATGTCGCATTTGTGCATTAAAAGACTCCTGTAACGGGTTGAGCATGGTTTGTCGAAGTTGAGGGAGGCTTGTCTGAGTGCGTAGTCGTGGGGTGTAATATGCCTCAGAGCTTGTGTTGTTGAACAATAAAGCTCTTGGGCCTTCAGGTGATGAGAGAATGTAAACTTCGGGCCCTTGCCTTGATTGAGAACTGCCAGAAGCTGCCGTGGGAGCAAGTCGAGTAGAAGCTGGCTCCGGAGTCCCTCGTCTGCTCGACATGGCAGAATATCCATAGGGATAAAGAGGTGCCGTCACTCCAGGTTGTGCCAAAGGGCGGTTGTGTAAAGATGTGCTAGAAGCGCTGCGCTGCATTGCACTGGTGGCTGCTGATGTAGCTTGGTTGACATCGGCACTTCGAATAATGTTATGCACATCGGCTGGTGACATGGAAACAGCGGCACTGCCGTGACCCTGTTGCCCGCTTCCTCCAGAGCTTGTAAAAGTCTGAACCTGGTAGGTGGTGTGCCCGTTAGGTCCAACATGCTCGCGATATATGGTTTGGCCTGGAGCTGGGCTCGCTCGACCGCTTCTCTCACTTGTCGGAACAGCCCCTGCACCATTATCTCCAACACCACGCATTCCCATCTGAGCCCTTGTACGTTGATTCTGGTTAAGTGCTCTTGCCATGGCCTCTCGTTGAATATTAGTCAGCCACTGTGTCATATTCTGGTGTTGGTGTTGAAAGGCCGCAGCTTGCTCAGGGGTGTGGGTCGGAGAAGGTGACGGCATACGAGGCTGAGGGAACGGGTTGGAAGTTGGAGGCATCGAATTTCGCCAAGGCACCTGGTATCCGAATGGTTGACCGTGAAAAGGTGGTTGTGCTCGTGGAGGATTTGTCGGCGGAGCAGAAGCTGTCGGGCTGGGTCCTCGCGCCGGCGCTGATGCTGGACCAGGAGCAGCTAGGTTCGGAGGCGCAGAAGGGGCGGTCGAGGCCGAAGTTTGACTATCGTGTACATCACGAATGACTAGATGGATTGTATGTTGCTCGGGGTTTCGGACCTATAGAAAGAGAGGCAAGCTGTTAGTAGGCTACACAGGGCAAGGGTGTCAAACTGAAGACGTACCGCATCTGCGCCGAATATATCAAGCAAGGTGTCCGACTCGCGCACGATTGCGCGCCCCCGATGAATCAATCGCTGGTTCTCATCGGCAGGGCGCAAAGTAAGGCTCTGTCGAATCTTGTCTTTGAGCTGCTTGACGGTGGTATTGGCAGCGAGACCAGGAAACAGCAGAGGCCCGGTTACACCATTAGACGGTGACAGGACCTGCACATTTATAGTCTGTTCGTCGACTGCTGAAGTCGCGGTGACGGAAGATTGGCCATCTTCAGGACCAGTTGCAGGAGGCATAGTAGCCATGATGATTAGGCTAGTAGCATGCCACGCCGAGGTAAGCTAAGGATGAATGAAATAGTCCGAAGTGTCGGAGTGAAGGAACGGCGACTAAGAACGAAGGATGCGACGGATCGACGTCGAAGAAGCTATAATGCAGGAACATATATCGAAAATCGATAGTATATAAGAGTTCGCCTCTCCCTGTTCGTGGCTGTCGATCTACGAGAGCTCACGTCCTTGACTTGAGGGAAAGCACCGACTTGGTTACTGACGTCGGTTTGTGTCGTCTTACTAACACTAAATGGGTCGCATGTCAAGGGAGAGTTTCGGGCGGCGAAAGAAGCGACGATGAGAACACGAGACGGTAAACAAAAATGGTGGACGGTAAAGGCTGTAGAAGCTGTGAAAAACGGTCTGGAAAATATAGGCGATTGTTAGCCTTTAAAAGGCAATGCTTTCTGAGGAGAGAAAGGAGTGATGAAAGTGATGGTTCATCGATCTGGATAGTGGTCAGGGTGGCCTCTTGCCATTTGGGGGTCCTGCGACTAGGCAAGCTAAGGCATGGTACCTCAGGTAAGCTCAGGTACAGATTTGGGCACGTTACGTCGGCCTGGGGCATTAGCACTGCGACACCGGGGGAGCAATTGCGGTAACGGTACGTACTCTTGGATGTATTCAGTTGGAGTTGCTCATCGCTGAGGATGATTTCTAATTGGTTCGGTCTGCCTCTAGTCTTACCCACGCCCGTTTACTGTTTGTCACTCAAGCTTTCTTCGAGAAGACAGACAGAGACAACTCTCGGCGGTCGGCGTCTTTTACATCCGAGACCTGCAACCCACCTACCAAAGAAGATGTGTGCGACTAACTAACAAGCAAGCTTGAGCAGCCCAGCCCATCGTCATCGCTGGTTTTTGACGTCAACATCCGTCGAAAAAAAGGGTCCCAGCTCATTCTGAGAGGCTTCATCTGCCTCAATTCGCTTCATCTGATCCGCGACAGACGATAGATCAAAGTCGGCAGCGTTCAATCGCTGTCGCTCGTTTCTGCCCACCATGGCGCCAACCCTTGGTCATGGCTCCTCCCAACTCGGCAGTCACATGCTCCGCAACTCATTCTATACCCACGGTCGCTATGCAAACTGTGGTTCGCCATCTGCTTCGCGACACATGCTCCAAGCCTCGACGAGATCGCGATGCCTAACACGGCCTTCGGTTTCTTCAATTCGAACCTTCGCCTCCAATTCGGGCAAGAGACCGAGATTCTCACAGCGCCTCGGCGAGGCCATGCGCAACACCAAAATCCAATGGTACCAGATCCCTGTCGGTCTAGGTATTGGATTTCTCGGTCTCGTCCAGTTTTATAAGGTCTCTTCCCGTGAGAGGGAGAGATCCGATATCGAGGATGGACAGGAGGGTACTAGGACTCCAAAAAAGCGTGCCAGAATTCGTCCTGATGGTCCCTGGTACGTTGAAATACCTCTCTCTGCCCCTATACCTAGATCAATGCTAACTCAAGTTCAGGCAAGTCCAGGTTATGTCAACTCTGCCCCTAAAGGCTATCTCTAGACTTTGGGGTCGATTCAATGAGCTGACTATCCCTTACTACCTGCGTGTCCCTGGCTTCAAGCTGTATTCTTGGATTTTCGGTGTCAAGTTTGTCACCCCAGCTAATCTTTTATCAAGCTCATGCTAACAAGAACAGCCTTGACGAAGTTGCCGAACCCGATCTCCATGTTTATCCCAACCTAGCATCCTTCTTCTACCGTACTCTCAAGCCCGGTGCTCGACCCCTCGATCAAGATCCTCATACCCTCGTCTGCCCCTCCGATGGCAAAGTTCTGCAGTTCGGTCAGATCCAAGGCGGTGACATCGAGCAAGTTAAGGGTATGACATATAGTATCGATGCTCTCCTTGGAAAGAATACGCCTCCTGCGAGCATTTCAGCCTCAGGCACCTCGACCCCTGCGACCAGCCTAGCTTCCACCGATATTTCGGAAGAGGAAGCTCTTGTAAAGCAGGACGAGGAGTTTGCTCAGGTCAATGGCATTCATTACACCCTTCCCGATCTCCTTTCCGGTGGTGGAAAACAGGCTCCTTCAGCAAAGGATGAATCTATGCCCGCATCTCCTGGTACAGTCTCTGAAGTTCGTGCCGAACTCGCTTTGGGCGAGCGACCTTGGTACGATCTCGTATCACCGGAGAAGTCTACAGCCCTTTACTATGCAGTCATCTACTTGGCCCCCGGCGATTACCACCGTTTCCACTCTCCCACCAACTGGGTCGTTGACCGCCGACGCCATTTCGCTGGAGAACTTTACAGCGTGTCCCCTTATCTTCAGCGAACTCTACCTGGTCTTTTCACCCTGAACGAACGTGTAGTCCTTCTGGGACGCTGGCGCTGGGGTTTCTTCAGCTATGTTCCAGTCGGTGCTACCAATGTCGGCTCCATCGTAGTCAACTTTGATAAGGAACTCCGAACCAACAGCCTGTTGACCGACACAGCTGCGGATCGAGCTGCAGAGGAGGCGGCCAGCAGGGGTGAGGTGTACCACGGATTCGCTGAAGCCACGTACGAGGCTGCTAGCCCTGTTCTGAGAGGCCATGCACTTCGACGCGGTGAAGAAATGGGCGGTTTCCAACTGGGCAGCACTATCGTACTCGTATTTGAGGCACCCGCAAACAAAGTGGGTGAGGACAACAAGCACACCGGTTGGGAGTGGGCTGTGGAGAAGGAGCAAAAGGTAAAGATGGGACAGGCTCTTGGCCGTATTATTGAGTAACGCCATGTCTCGTACAAACAGTAAAAACATAGTTGAGCGTTTGGACATTTATATATAATTGTATACCACTCCATTAATGCATCAGCCAATGAAGCGTTTTCATTTACTTGACTTGCCACCATCGATTAGTCCTCAACTAGCCACTTATCGCAGTGTTCCTAAGTTAGCAGTATATCACACTCTCAATGGCACCGATTTTTTGTGATATAATGATTTTTTTATTCGTCCATTAAGGACATGTCGAGCTCTATACTCTATCATCTAATGCTATTCGCTAAAAATGCAGTTTTCATCCCAATCCAATTCACTGTTCATATGCCTCATAAGACGTTTAAGCGCCGAAAACCTTGACACGCTCCTCGACAGGAATGTACTCCTTGGGGGCGGCCTCGCTCTCCTTAGCACCGAAGACGAGCTGAGCGTTGAGAGTCCATGCGGAGGGGATCTTCCAGGTCTCAGCAACCTTGGCGTCGATCAGAGGGTTGTAGTGCTGGAGGTTGGCACCGAGACCTTCAGCCTCGAGAGCAGTCCAGAGGAGGTACTGCTGGATAGCAGCAGACTGAACAGCCCAGGGCTCGAATCGGTCGGCGTAGACGGCAAACTTGCTCTGGAAGGTCTCGACGGTGGTGTTGTCGACGTAGAAGAGGACAGTTCCGGCAGCGGCCTTGAAGCCGGAGATGCGGCCGGCGGTGCTCTCCCAGCTCTCGGCGGGGACGATGGCCTTGAGAGCGTCGGATGTGATGTCCCAGAGCTTGTCGTGCTCAGCGCCGTAGAGGACGACGACACGGTTGCTCTGGGAGTTGAAGGATGAGGGAGTCTCGAGAGTGGTCTGGTTGACGATCTCGGTGATGCGCTGGGTGGAGATGGGGAGCTTCTTAGAGAGAGAGTAGATGGAGCGGCGGTTCTTGGCCAGCTCGATGAGGGCGTTGGCAGAGAATTTGGCGGCCATTGTAAGAGATGATTTAATGTGTTTGGTATGAGACTTAGTGTAAGTGGTATATGAGTTGAGTGAGAAGCTGATGATGAGATAGATTATACGACGGGGAACAGGTCGAATATATAGCAATGTCATTCTCACTTACCAGACTACGACGGCACTATTCATCTACGTTGCCCCGCCATGTTGGACCCTCCATCGACGAGTTTGATTCCCAAGCACGAATGAGCAATTCTTTGGAATCGTCAATCCCCACTGACTAATAATGCATCACTGGAATTGCATCAGTCAGGTACTATGAAGCTTGTACTAATTTGGTTAGTACGTTTGTAATCCACCGGCTCGCACCTTTTGCGTGCGCGCGCTAAGCCAGTTAGAATTGCCAAAGCATTATTCAGCCGGATATATGAGCCTGACAAGGATAAGCGTCGGCAGTAGAGATCTACCCTGAAGCCATCACGATATTTTTTGACTCGGAATTCGTAACATGATTCCGAGTCATTGACTTCTTTTATGGTTGATTTTAGTCAAGATTATTGGTTCTCGTATACTACTTTTCAAGTATTGATGCTATATTGAACATAGTGACATGGATGAGATGTGTTGTGACAGGTGCATAAATGCCGAGAGCTTAAATCACCCATGCTGACTGTTTAAATGTAAAACATAGTACACACCGCTCTACTCTCTTCACAAGTAATTCAGGTGTCCCTCCGAGTAAAAACTTTATCCCACCTAATAGACCTCAACCTCATACTGAAGAACGAGACACTCAATAACTATTACCCATGTGAAATCTAACTTTTCCTCGGACAGGCTTCCCCTCTCATACCTTGATTCATGAGCACTTCTCTAAGACGCCATTAAAGTCTTCTACTAGCCCCGGATTTCCACCCCACCTTATACCGCTGCTGATTTACAATACGCGCGCGCGCAAGACCGCTGAAGAAGCCGAACGATGTGAGAATTGGAAATTCCGCTGACATAAACACGTTTGAACCCTTGCATCTGCCACAAGCGAGTGCCGGGCCTATCAGACTGGTTCAGACGCCAGAAGAGGAAATCTGGCGTCATCCGTGGCTTGATACGGGAACACGTCTAATGATCCTGCCGTCCAAAATCTGCACTCACCGTTCGGTGAGGGAGGGACGGAACCAGACATATCGCGCAGATTGGACTTCTTATCCGCATGTCGATACAGAATTGGATGTTGAAGGAAATGCGAATTGTAGCCATGATGCCAAAACTGGGACGCGTTGGTTTCATGTCTTGAAGTTTACCACAAGATTTAGAAGAGAAAGTGAATAAAGGATATATCACCAGTGCTTTTCAAATTGCTAAAATGTTTGCTGAATTTTGTAAATTTCGCTTCTCGAATAGGGCAGAACAGGCTCTTGATATTTTTATCCAGGCCAGATTGCCGCCGAGGGTATTTTCCACATAGAAAATAGTCAAGACTCCCAAGAGCAGATGACCGCCCAAACTCATGAACCAATAACGCCTTTACCATGCCCAGTGCTCCTCTCATCTCAAATAAAAAATGCCATATGCTAACCTTCTCGCTTTTGCAGCGGCCATCTAACCTGTGTCGGCCAGCAATCCTTAGTTTGTACAATGCTCCTTCTCCATCAAGCCACCAGTCGTATGGGGCGAACGTATCCAACTCCTTCCAGGGACCAATGGGCTCGGGTCAAGTTGTGAATGAGCCAAACAAGACCATTTACCAAGTCTCGGAGATGTACTTGCCCTCCTCTTTCTTGAGCTTCCAGAAGTTGCGAGCCTCCTCGCGCTCGAGGTTACCCTTCTCCATGGCGACGTCGCAGAGAGCATCCTCGACACCCTCGCCCATACCCTTGCTGCTTCCACACACGAAGATGCGGCCGTCCAATGAGTTGATGATGTACCAGACGAGATCGGACTGGTTCATAACCTCTTCCTGAACGTACTTGCCAGTACCAACTCGGCTCTGGACCACACGCTTGACCTCCTCCTCGTGCACACCCCACTCGCCACTGTAAATCTCATCCACCAAAGAGTCTCGGATACCTTGTAGGACCCAAACCTTGTTGGCGCAGTTGGCCTGCTTGAGACGGCGCTGGACGAATCCACGGAAGGGAGCGATACCAACACCGGCACCAATCAGAAGCATAGGGCCGTCAGAATTGAATTGCTTGGCCAGTGGGTTAGCCATCAAACCCTTGAACATGGGGATGTATATTTGAGGGGTGCGTTCGCCAGCCTCTCGGGCTCTCATAAACTTATGAGCCTGTCGCTCAAAGAAACCGGATCCCACACCAGCACGGCAGCCACGTCGCCAGTCCATGGAGTCGTGGACTGTGACAGCAATCTCAATCAAACGGCGCTGAGCATGCTCTCGGAGGGTGTATGATTCTGTAGGATCGTTGGAAAGAGAGTAAAATCGTGGCATGAGCTGAGCCTGGACGGAAAGCAGTTGATCCATGGGAGGATGAGAGCTGGGGAACGCGTTAAGGATCTGAGAAAGGGTGGTGTGGGGACCACCACGGAAGTCGGAGAACATGCTGGCACCCTCATTGGAGCAGAGATACTCAAGGATCTTCTTCTCATTGGGAGCAGTAGCATGCTCGGCAATGACACGGAGGAGCTCCTTTGTAGGAGCATAAGACTGAATATCGGTGGTCCAGGTAAGGAGCTCGCGGCGGGTAGTGATGAGCTCGCGAGGCTTGTCGTCACCCCAAACGGTAGGCCAGCGGCCCTTGGTTGTCTTCATGAGAACAGGCTTGTCACGCTGGAAACGCGGGATCATGAGGGCATCGAGAATCTCATCCACAGAGATCTCATCGTTGGGGGCCATGACACCGATGGCGCCACCAACTCTGAAGTCGAAAACCTCCTCAGGAGGGTAGTCGGTGATATCAAGATCAAAATGGAATGTTCGCTTCTCAGCACCAGGCTTGGTGAGCTCACGAGTATTATGAATCTTGGCCGGGTAGACGTTGTGGGGAGGGTGCGGTTGGACAAAGCGAGGAGGTTGGATAGAGGTGTCGACGCCCTCATAGCCGGGCCCAGGAACCAGGTAGTTGTTCTTGGGAGAGGAGGATGTGGGGGCTGACTCAGTGTCTGAGCCGAGCGAGATAGCTGAGTCGGAAGGTGAAGAAGTCGGCCGAGGGATTGAGGTGAAGTGGACAGTTTGTTCAGGCATAGGGATGATGCCAGTCAAATTGGCAGGAAGCTTCTCGAGTCGAAGACCAAGAGACTTGAATGCGTCATTGTCAGGCAGAGGAATCTCCTCATACTCGATGCCATTTCGGTCACTCATGCAGCAAGCACCACCACAGCATCGGCCCATGTACTCAGCTGGTGTCTCACCAGTGATTCGCTGAATGTCTCTAGCATTCTGGGCAATCAAGCGTGTAGATGCGCGGCGGCGGCGCTCGAGAGGGATGGCGGGCTCATCTTCTTGGGAATCGGAATCGTCTGAGTAGGTCAATGAAGGTGCAATTGAAGGTGCACCTTCGGCCATGATCAATTCGGGTTGAGGTGGAGCGGCGGGGTTGACGATGCCGTCAATTCGGATAGCAGGAGCAGTCATGATGGGCCAAAAATGTGTATGAGCCACCCGCTGGAAGTTGTGATTGAGCAACTGAAGAGTCGGGTGTAGGTGTTGTTGAAAAGCTCTTCGCAGCGAATAAATTGTGACGGTTTTGGTGAATTCGGTTTAGTCGAGTAAAGTTTGTGAACGGGCGACGTCAGGATTCAAAAAGCATGACGATGCAGCAGCAAACAGGGATTGTAAGTGCTGTGACTGAGAGGTAAGAATGTAGTTTGTAGGGATTGCAAAGTTGGAGATGTAATTGATCGATAAGATACTTCAGTCAAGAAGAAGCTTGGTGGTGTGGAAAGAAGAAGCTTGAGAAAGCTGGAGGGGGCAAAAGACTCAAATACAGGAAGTAGCGGCCGAGAGCGGGCGGGAGGTTTTTTAAAATCCAATCCATTGCCTCTGTTAGGTTCTTTGTTCTGGGCTGCTCTTGCCATTGCCATGGATGCGCCCCGATGCGGGTTGGGGAATCTCCACCGTGGGGCTGGCTATCAGGTGCTTTGCATTGGCACTGTCCTCAGTGTCTTCAGGGGCGTGTCATTAACCATCTACCAATGGATCTCTTCCCGTGTTATCTTATCAGTCTTTACTGCTGATTGATTGACTCTACAAACAAACAGACGCAACGTCCAGTCTAATAGTGCTTGTAACCCGCATAATCATGCTAAATATCAGAACAAACTTTAGTCATGACACAGGTTTCGTGGCATCATATTCAATTCAGGTACATGCGAGGTCAGATAACCTTGCAATCCAATCACCCGGTTATTCTCCTTTCCCCAGGCTCAGACTTAGGTCTAGGT
The DNA here is from genome assembly GCF_003316985.1 of Fusarium coffeatum. Lineage (NCBI taxonomy): Eukaryota > Fungi > Ascomycota > Sordariomycetes > Hypocreales > Nectriaceae > Fusarium > Fusarium coffeatum. The sequence goes on along the minus strand of NW_022157800.1, from coordinate 124,974 downwards.
CCAGCCCCAGGGTAAAAGAACCCGAATTCGAGAAGGTGCCTGTCCGGTCCAAAGCGACTCTAGCCCCTAGAGTGGTGTGAACTTGGCGCACGATTCAACAACCAAGATCTGACGATGAATGATTATAGGATGCACAGTAATTGTTTGGTTATGATGATCAAATAGGAGCCTGAGAGTTTGCACATGGTTTGTTGAACAAACTCAAGCTCCGAAATAGGAGAGTTGAAAGTGAATTGCGTGTCTCAATGACCCTGCCGCAATTTCGTTATCAATCAATGCTTGATCAATCACCTTAATCAATCAGTCAGTGCTTTGTCTCAGCTGTTGTAATCAATCAATCAGTTATGTAGCACACGTGGGCCGCAGGGTGTCAGAAGAATTGACCGTCATAAACATAAGGATTGAAATAGTTTAGTCATTTTATGGTAATTTAGAGAAGCATTTTGGCTGCATTATTCTGGTAGTCTAAGCCTAAGAGGACATTTCTTCTGTTGCCCACCTGGTGGGGTCAGCCATCAAGCAATTGTTTCTCCTTTGGATTCATCGTTAACATCCATTACTCGGACTACCCTTTCACAAGCTTCGATACGCGCCCTCCAATCAATCAATTATGCAACTTTTGTTATCGTTTATCGATAGTTGGCGAAGGGTTTCCCTCTCTTTCTCTTCCATGACGGGTTATGATCTAATGCCTGCCGATCCAGTGACCGGATTGTGCAACGAAGGCCGGCTTGCACAAGTCTGATCTCTGATTGGCTCATCAGCTTTGTGCCCCCCTTATCAATCAGCCACCCGACGATCAATTTTCGTCTTGACCCATCAACACTGTTCTAACATTCTGGGCAATCCATTCCAACGTCACGAGATCTCGCTATTCAATGTCCGGCATCCAACTCAACCCTGAGAGTCTTACCATCTTTTGGTAGTTCACAAGCGGGGAAAACAAATTACCAGCTGTTGATATAAAATGGAGGTCGATCAATTGAAACGGCAACTAGAAAAACTAGAAAAGTCAACGTTGTTCTAGGGTAGCAACATCTGCATAACTGCACAACTTAGCCGGCTTCTTTCCCCGACACCACAACGACGACCTCTCACAGTGAGAGGTCGGCATATCCTAGGATCATCGAATCCTTATTTTTCTTGGGACGATGACAGGCTAGACACACGCCCAATTTACCATGATCCGATGAATACAGTGCTGTAAATTACAACACCAACAAGCACTTGAACAAACACATGCGCATCATACGAGGAGACTATTGCTCGGATCTTTTCGGTTCATCGATCATATGCCATTTGAGGGAGTGGTCGGGATCCAACATAAGACACACACACTCATTAAACTCATATGAGGCTCTGTCCGGTTATGCTACAGTACCAGAAGAAACAAGGGTTCGGGACCTGGATCCGACCAGTCACGGCAGGCGTTTAACTAACCGGGTCAACAAGACAACGGTTCCCGGCTTCGGGTCAGGCCACCACAGACACTATAAGTACAGAATGCGCCGTCTAATTCCGCCAATATGGCCTGTCTGTTTCCCAACAATTGAGTCGTATAATTAAAACGATATCAATTACGATTACGCCCGCTCAGACTCTCAGTCTGTTTGATATCAGATCATGGTAAAAATGTCGGAAATACAGGAACTTCCTTTGATCCATTGATCGGTATCCGGCCCACTGCCGACCCTCTCAACTGGTACAGTAAGCGGATTTCATCCCTTCCGATGGCCGAACCGAGCGTTTCCGTGGGGCGTCCCGAGGAAAAGGAAATCAATCACCGCAAGTACGGCGACGCCCGCAAAGCGCTATCTCTTCCCGCGGACAGTCCAGCTTCACTGGTCTGACTAGTTATCAGATCCATATCCTTCACTAAGTACCGACTTCGCAGCCATTTCCCCGCATTCATGATCCAGATTTGTTCAAGTTTGAAGAGTTGAAGGTGTTCAACTCCGAAATCTGAACCGATACAGATGCGCTAACTTGCTGTACAAGTGGCACATACAGTGTTGCAGCGATAATGGATGATCTGTGGCTGCTTCGATTTCTCCACATCAACACAGATCGTGCAATCTGGCATTGTGTGATGTGATCTCAGTATCGTTGTGTGTATTTCACGGCATTGGACTCTATATTCCCGACGCAGGAATGACTAGAAAGGGGTCAAAGTCGGGGTCACATGCCTCCTTTGCTTCACCTGAGGTAGTCTTTGATACACCAACACCAAGTCAAAGATTGCACTGTCTTGGCCTTCGCTGTCTGTTTCTTTCTTCTAGCTCCGAGTCTAACTTGGATACAAACTTGGACACCCCGGCTCCGGGCACTCTTTCCTCGTTTCTCCCTTTCGAATGGCGCATGCCCACCAATCGGATCATCCCAACAAGTCATGGTTGGTGGTTGTTCAGCCTTGGTCCTGGCGCCCAGAAAAAAGTTATCAGATGGATTGGCCTTTATCAATCCAATCTAATCTCGAGAGATGAGACGCATCTCATTAATTACGATGTGCAATTCCACCGATCTCGGAACTGATCGAATGAAAAAGTTTGAGTCAGTTTCACATTGAGAAATATACCCTTTAATGCCCAAATTACCCACTGCTTTGCTGGCACCTCTAATTCTATGGATATATGCTGGTCAGCCATGCTATGCAGCTCAATAGTCTGTGACATTCACGTGTACAACAACACACATGCAGAGGTTGATCAGGCAATCCGTTTCTATCCCACTTGGTCTGTGTCAACTGCACAAGTCCCCCTTTACTTCCATGTCCCCAACAAACATAAACCTCACCAGGGATCCCTTTCACCGACTGAATTTTGTTATTACAGAAGCTATTGTTTGGGCAGGGATCAGGGAAAACGAGTCTTTTTTTTCACGTTTCTGTCCCACTGAAAAGATGGCGCCGTCTTCAGCCCTGGCCCAGGTTGATGGGTCTGTCAGTCAGCCACGATCAGATAAGATGGAAAGATAATTGCTTTTGTTTTGTGGGCTCTAACCAAGTACCGACCCAAACAGGGATGTTGGCTGTCAAGGTCAGCGTTAGCCTGAGAGTTGTCCCCCTTGGCTTGTCTTGCTTTGAGCACTCCCCTATGCACTCGTAACTAACATCAAATTTGATGAGTCTCATTCCTTGCAATACCAACCGACCCGGGCCCCTTTCCCTCACTCCGTGTCAATGCCGAGGTAGTCAGACACCCTTCACCAAACCTGAAAATCCATCTGATGAACCCGAGCCTGCCCGTCATCACTCCCCTGACGCTCCAACTTCTGCCGTTCTTCCTGCTGCTCTGCAGCTGATACCTTGGTAGCCAAGCTTTGCTGTTCTTCGTCCTCACTCACATCCAGGTATGCCAGCTTGATGCGGATCGATCCCGTTGTGGTTCCGTTGCAACGAAGAGTTTGCCATGTATCAAGTTTTGGGAGCCTTTCCTTTGTGACCAGTTCACAAAGGTCGACATACACCTCCCCAATGAGCTCGAGCATTTGAGCACCCCACACTGAAACCCTCAAGTGGTAGCACATCGGTGAATTATGTACTCGGAATCTGAAGTCCTCATTCCTAGATCCATATCAGCTTCACGATACTATTGGTTGGTCAAGAGAAGGATAGTCATATGGTAGAGACCCAAGCTTGACCTTATCCACTTAGTGATTAGGAATATTTCACTCACCATGTTGGTTTCGATATTGCCTTTTCAGCGGGTCGACTCTGCTGAACATCGTATCCATACCAGAGCACGCATGTATGCCCAATTCTGTCGCCATTCAATTCTGCTTCGCCAATCGAAACAACTAAGCGACTGGATCCTCGGCTGCTCGAGCCCGCTCTTTGTTTGATACTAGAGCGTGTGATGGGTGTCATTGGAGTCGGCCGATCTGAGCCCAGGAGCTCTACCGACGATGGCTTACTTCGTCTTTTGCCCGCTCGTACCTTAGTAGCAAGGGAACTCATCGACCCATCCATTGGTAATCGATTCTGTCTCAATGCTACCAAGCTTCCTGGTCGTGATAGGTACGAGTCATATCCGGAGTCAAGACTGCTGAGTCCTGACGCGGATCTTGGTGGGGAAGTGCAGTCAAATGGACCACTAGTTTTGTTTCCTGCAGCATGTCCAGTAATAGGAATCGGTGTTGCTGCCCCGTCCTTTATCATGTCTTTAGACAGGAGGTTTCGGGTTCTCACATATCCCACAAACTGAGTCGCCGGATGCTCTGGTAGCAGATCCCATACGACGACAGGCACAGACAAGACCATAAGAGTTGAATAGCTGCGGTAAACAGCTTCAACACTTACATGCTTTGCCAACAGTGGAAACTGCTTCAGCCATCGACCGCAACTCGCGGCATCAAAGACTTGATCCTCTTCTAACGAAACTGTCAAAAGCACATGCGGTGCCATCCGCTGCCCTTTGGCGTCCGTAGCCAGCAAGGCCGGGATCGGGAAGCAGTTGTCTGGCTGCATCCTGTCTGTGAAGTTTTCAAGGCTTGGGTCAGGAATCGCCCGACATGATGAAAATGAGGCAGACTCTTCATCCTCTTGCATCCTTCTGCCCAACGTGATAGAGGCAGCAAGTGGATTGGATGTTGAGACAATGTAAGTAGGTGTTCTCCTTGCCTCTATCGGTACTCCTTGCGAAGAACGTTCAGGAGGAGCATGTTTGAGCCGAGTCAAGATCTCGCTATGCAACATAGCGGCAGAGAAGGGGAGTTGTGAAGCCCACTCTTTCAACACCTCGATCAAGGTATGAGTGAACGACTGCGCGCCTGGTAGAGACGTCCACGTCTCGAACCCACAAGCCGCAATCGTCTCCATCATGTAGTTTGTTCGCTCGGTGAGAGGGGCTGCGCTTGCAGCGGCGCAACAGTCGAGGAGTAGAAGGACATCGCATTGTGCTGTTTCAAATAGCTTTTGAATCGCAGACCACTCGACTGATGCGTAAGTCCTGTCTCTTGTGCTGTGTTACTATGTCAGTTGTGAGTAACTAATGATAGAAGGAGATACCATACCAGTGCCACGTCGACTGTCGTGCCTTGTTGATACTCCCGTGCCCTCCGTAGTAAACAATAAGAAGAGTATCCTCATCTTCGTTCTTATCCACAAAATTCAATACTTGCTGGTTCAATTTGCGATGCGAGTTGGCAGTGGGAATAAGGAACTTGTGAGTTGCGAATCCGTACACTTGTTCAAAGACGGTTTGCAACTCGTCGAGTTCCAACTCAACCTGGAGTTCATCTTCATCCCACTGTATCAGAAGGACTTGAACATCGCTATATCGAGAATACGGTGAGTTGGGAAATGCTTTTCTTGCTGACTATAACGTATAAGCAATATACTGATATACCATCATCAGAAAGTACTCACTGCCTGGAGATCCTCGATGAAGCGGTTGAAGTTTTTCATGTGATGCTGTGCCTTTTCTGTGTCATGCGTCGAGAGTGGTGGCAGGCACAGATTGGAATTGAGAGACAACGAAGTATGAGACGATGCATCGGAAGCTTGCTGCTCAGAATAAGAGGCTGAATTACGGTGATATCGCGATGATACATACCACGAAAGGACTTGATGTACTGCCACTTGTCGAGCTGGGGATACCATCGAAATTAGCTCCGAGTCCGTGGAATTCTGCCATATTCAAATGCTAGGTGCAGTTCTACGAAGAAGATGGAATATGAGGCTACACATTAAGAGAGACACGTACATTACACAGTCAAGGACGGGGAATATATAGGAGCCAACAACTTCACAAATATGCAAGCAACTCCTACCATGTTCTTGCTGCTCCCCCACGGAGAGTGAAAATTTTTCCTTATCTGCCAGCTGGCTCCCTCAACAAAGTGAAGATCAAGTTCACATATTGGCTGAACATCGCCCGGCTGATTTTGCGATCCATGAAGGTGGCTGCGGCTGCCTCGTCTGAGCCGCCCTGATTGCTGGCAAGGCATACAAGCAGGACCTATATATGACGAAAAACTCGGACGAGCCAACGAGAGTACGAAAATCCTTTGTGAAAGCAAGGTTTTTGCTGTATTGTGATATGAAAAACTTTTCATCGACGGGCGTCTGGGTAAGCATTGGTTGTGATGATTGGTGTACGAGGACTTGAAAGTGCAACAGGAACAGCATGGGGAAGAAGAGGGGGAGCGGAGCGGGTCGAGAAATGAACATGAACCGTCATGTTGGATGGGCGAACCATTACTATTTTCTGGGGTGCAGATTCTGCAACATGTAGTCGGCTCGATTGGGCAATTCGGCCTGTTGTGAAGCTGAAGTTGGTGTGCAACTCGTACGACTATATCTCGTCTCACTCTGACCCTCAGAGGCTTGGCGACATGGATCTTGAGAAGCTGAGGATCTCTACCAGTTATAGGATTGAAGCGAGTTTCTTGACTGCATCACGAGACGAGACTGAAGGACTGAACTCGAGTTTCATGGTCCATGGCCAAGACCAAGTGAAGCATTCTCACAACCTAGAAACCGTAAACTTAAACATCAGTATCAAAGTCCCTGTCCAACAAGCGCTTTGCCGCACTGGCGTCTCAAGAAAAAGCCCGAGTCGGGCCTTTAAGAATATGCATATCTCAAGATCTCATCTGAGCAAAGGGAGGCGAGAAGATCTGATGAGATGAAGCTGACTGATGATGGGAGTTTCAAGACAAAGCGCAGGGAACCGATAAGATAAGAGGGATGTGGGAGAGATCCCGTTGATTAACGTGGCTATCATTGGTGTTGAAGCTGAAAAATGGGGTAAACGAGTCTCATGTTCACCCTGTCCAGCATGTCGGCGACGTAGATGTAACACCTGATACGCCAAATTTGTTGCGGCGCGTATCGTATTATCGCGTCTAATATTGAACGGAGGAACGGAATTGAGGTTCAGACTGGAACTTGGACTGGACTCAGATATTCAGGGATGATTTTGACACGGTCGCTGTCATAGAACAAGTTGGCCGATACCGACATGTCTGTAGGGCAGAGAGATCATCAAGGGATCCTAGAGTTCCCAGACACGCAAGGGCCTTTTTACTGCAACGGAAGCTGACATTTCCGCTGCTGGTCAGTGGCGCTAGTTTATGGAAGACCCGACATCCGAGAGCTAGGGCCATTCCAGAACATATTTTCAGTCTCTAGACTATGTCGAGTCTGTAGAGTATCAGGGCTTGAAGATCCAGCATCGTGAAGAGATGGATAAATATCAGAGTCAAGTACAATATCCCAAGAAGCAATCATATATAACATGGGCAAGGTTTCTCACACCGGGAAAGGCACACCTAAACCTTCTTCCTCAAGGTTGAAGCTATCCAAAAGACTACCTAGACTAGTTGCTCGGTCACTCCAAGTGCCGATATACTAAACCATAGTCTTTTGTCGGCAATTGATTAGTTCAAGTCATCGATTGGCTGCTCATACGAATTAATTCCAATCAATGATGATCATCGGAAAAGACGGGCGGGAAGGGCAATGCACATCTCACTTTTACTGTATACGCAACGGTCTAAGCACATTAGCACAGTCAACAACTCATCGAGTTTCTGTCCAATACTGGCTTAGAATGGAAGGAGTATGCGCGCTACTCTTACACTAACATCCGGAGATGGTCCTTCCCGAGAGGTTTTCCTCTCTACCTAATACTGTTTACTGCCAAAAGGGCCAAAGCAGAAGCCCAACTTGTTTCAGACAAACAAATAATCAAGTGACACAAAGTATGAATCGTCCCAGTCCAGCCTGTGCAATAAGAAGATCAAAGCAAAAGAAATAAACATACTTTTACCCCGTTCGGCTTCCGTCTTGGCTGGAGTCCATGTTTCTTGATAGTCCGATCGCAATCTGGGATCCTCTTGAGTTAAGATCCATACATATGAATCGAAAACTACAAACGGACACTTAATTGCCCACCAATCCATGGACTTATCTTTCTTTCTTTCTTTTTCAATTCGCTTTCGCTTCGGGCATTTTTGTTTAGCAAAAGTCTCGCCGAGCCTTTGTTGATCCCTGAGCCCATTCCCTCTCGTGGTGGAGACGCTCTTCTGATACACTGCTGATACCCAGGCACTTATAACACATCACGACTTCCATATTCGTTTGAAACCGAAACTCGACATAGAGGGATTCCTTTTGATACCTATCGAAAACGTTCTCTTTATTTTTCGTATCCTTTGTTCCAAACTACCTACCTCAGTTCTTCATATTCAATATGCAGAACACTTCTAGTCTACCCGCCTCACCAGTTGGTGTCAACGTTCAATATCCCCAACTCGTCCTCGAGGGAAAGCGTACCGGATATTACATAACTTTCGCTCTATTCGCCCTCACAATATGGTTCATACTGCCCAGGAAACAAAGGTCTCAACTAGAGGTTCCCTTATACAAGGCTTCCAAGACCAAATGGATCTTTAATGCCGAATCATTAATCAAAGATAGCTACACAAAGGTTTGTTGTCCTGCAGTTGTGCTTAAAGACACCACATATGCTTATGCTGTACTAGTTTCGCGATCGAGTATATCAAATCAAGGCTACTGAGGGAGTACAAGTCATGGTACCTGCAAGCTTGGTGGGTGAACTCAAAGGACTCCCAGAAGATGTCCTTAGTGCAACAGAAGCAGTCTCAGATGTAAGGATCACCTATCACTAGTATGTTTAAACAGTATGCTAACATATCAATAGGCTCTGCAAAGCAAGTACACCAAGTTCTCACCAGGCCATAATGGCGAAACACTTGCACTCTTGATCCGAACAAAGTTGACCCAGAACCTCACCCGAGTGGTACCTCGTCTCAAGCAAGAGCTAGAGTACATCTTGGCCACCGAATTTCCTGCCTGCGAAGACTGGACGCCTGTGAAATGGCAACCCTTTAGTCTTCGTGCCATCACCCGCCTCAGTGGCAGAGCCTTCGTCGGTCCCTCCCTCAACCGAAACGAGCAGTGGATGGATACCACCATCAACTTCGCTGTTCACGTCTTTACCGCATGTGTCAAGCTCCAATTCATCCCTGAGTGGGCTCGACCTGTTGGCCAGTACTTCGTGTCAGAACTACGCCAAATTCGAAAGGACATCAGCACCGCCAAAGAATTGCTCAAGCCCATCCTCGAAGAGCGACTTCAGGATATGGAACTCTCCAACGGCGAAGATGCACCTGATGATATGATCCAATGGCTTATCGATGCCCTACCCGAGGGTGAGAAGGGCGATCTTACAACCCAGGCTGAGTTGCAGCTTATCATTGCGGCGGCGTCTATTCATACCACCAACAACCTCCTCTGCGAATGTCTTTGTGATCTAGCAGCATACCCAGAAGTTCAAGAAGAACTACGCCAGGAAGCCTATCAGATTCTCGAGGTAGAGAATGGCTGGGAGAGGAAAGAGAGCTTGGCCAAGCTGAAGAAGCTTGATAGTTTCATGAGGGAAGTCCAGCGCCTTAGCGGAAACATCAGTGAGTCCCCTTCTCAGTTCCACTTATCTATATCCACACCCAACTAACCAATATGCAGCATCTTTTATCCGCAAGGTCATGAAACCCATCTCTCTTTCTGACGGTACCCAGTTACCCGCAGGGACGAAGGTCCTCGCCCCTCAAGCAGGCATCGCTCTTGATGAGCGCTATTTCCCCGACCCTGAACGTTTTGATGCTTTCCGCTTCTACAAGCTCCGCCAAGAGTCCAGTGAAGCCAATCATCGATGGCAGTTTACATCTCTTGACGATACATACACCAACTTTGGTGCAGGCAAACATGCTTGCCCAGGTCGCTTCTTTGCCAACAATGAGATGAAGCTTGTGTTGGCGCATCTGCTCATCAACTACGATATCCGTCTCAAGGCCGGTGAGAGCCGCCCGAAGCCTATGACTGTGGTTATGGCCAAGGCGCCTTCTCCAGATACTGAGTTGGAGTTTCGACGAAGATCCGTGGTAGCTTGAGCGAGAGATGAGCGACAATACTTTGATACCCAGTATATAACCTTTCAAGTACATAGACTAGTAGATGCACATACAGATGCGTCACAACATATATAGTACACCATAGATCATAGCCCTAGAACAGATCTGGTTCCAATAGAAGCTTAATCTAATCATTGACCAAACCGATTGACAATATGTTTAATGACAACACGCTGAAGGGATACGACATGCATTACTCGAACTGTTCTAATCTAAAAGACACAACACAGGGACTCCGAGCGTGGCTATCGTGGGGGGTATCATGAAGTCGTAGGCCAGACCGACAAGAGCCACTAGCCTGGCCTTATAGCATCGTACAATCCTCTCTGATCCCGTGCCATCTCTCTCTCCGACCACTCATTAAACAAACAAACCGACGGTGCTTCCGAAAGGTCGAGGTGGAGTTGCAGGCGCAGCTGGTGGAAATGAACAAAAATGGGCCCGTAGTCTTGCGAAAGAAAAAGCAAACTAGTGATTGATATCCGTTGTTCTTTTTCAAGTGCCTTTTTTGGGGAATGCGCAGGTCCAAAAAAGGCTTTAAGATTCGGACAAACATTTGATATTTACAGATCCAACCCACCCGGAACGCCCCTCGCCGTTGTTGAAGAAAAGCCGTCAACCATTTTTTCCCTGATGCAACAAGCTGAAGACAAATAAGTCTACCGGGAACCGTGAGATACCTGGGAAACCGCATGACACAAAGCAGACCATCTCTTGCAATCTTCATCCTAAGCGAAATACACAGCATGACTAAATTAAGTCATCTATTGCTTGTAGCGCTGGTACTCGCCGGCAACCAGACAATGGTCACGCTCGAAGGGTTCTATGGACAGGTTAGTTAAGGCACTTGATAGTCAGGCTTCAAGAAAGGAAACATACCAAGAGTAAGCTGGAACTTGGGCTTGATGGACTCAGCGCGCATCTTCTGGACCTCGTTGGCGAAGACCTCAGCAGCGGGAGCAGTAGAGTCGATACAGTTGGCCTTGATGGAGATGAGAACACCACCGCCAACCTTGAGGAACCAGTTGGCGTTCATGGCAACAATACGGGCCTGATCGGGCTGGGCAACATCGGCAAAGATGACGTCGACCATGGGGACGATCATGCGGTAACGGGCAGGCTGACGAGCGTCCTCAACAATGGGGACGACGTTGGGTCGCTTGGAGGCCATGGTGATAAGATCACGGCCGGATCGGGAAGAGAACTCGACGGCGTAGACGTAGCCGGTAGGTCCGACAATGTCAGCGACGTGAGAGACGGAAGTACCAGAGGCACCACCGAGGTAAAGGACGCGAGAGCCAGGCTTGATGTAGATTTCATCAGCACCACCGGCGATGGCAGCGCAAAGCTTGCTTCGGAAGGGGTTCCACATGCGGTACTCGATCTTGGTGGTAGTGGTAGTTCCGTCGTCGTTCTTGACGACCTCGTCGACAGAGATACGCTTCTCGCCGTAGACAGACTCGCCGGGGGTTGTGTTGCGGGTAGCAAGACCATCTTCCTTACCGCCGCGAACGACGAAGACACCGGGGTGACGGTGAGGCTCCTGTGAAGAAAAAAGTTAGATCGCAAAACTTCGCGAAAAAAAAAAAGTTGACTGAGGTTCGACTTACGACAATGACCTTGGCACCACCTCGTGCGCCAGCAGCACCACCGCGACCACCACGGGGAGCACCTTTTCATCTTGTTAGCATTGTAGTCATGTTGTTTCTGAGTAGTAATGCTTACCTCGTCCACCGCGAGGACCGCCTCGTCCACCACGATCACCGAAGCCGCCACGGCCACCACCTTTGCGAACAGTCAGTTTTCAAGTTCAAAATGACCACGACAACAACGCCGCGAGAGCGCAATGCATACCTCGTCCACCGCGCGCACCACCACGGCCGCCAAAGCCACCGCGATCACCACCGAAACCACCACGACCGCCTCCACGAGCGCCGCCACGGCCACCACGAGCACCTCCTCTGGGAGTGAAAGGAGCCATCTTATTCGATTTGAGAGGGATTGAACAAGATTAAAAGATTAGATACGACAATTAGATTGTTGTCGAGAGATATTCGAAGCGCGGAAAGATTATCGAGTAAAGGCGGACGTGGATCAAAGCCCAAATTGTCTGTTGTATAGCCTTGCCTGGGGGACGCTGGGCGTTCTGGGAAACTTTGAGAAAGAATTTTTTGAAGCTCTCTGAAGCTCAGACCCACTTAGTTTATGCAAGTTTCTCCGACTCCGAGGCGGGTCCGGGGATAGAGCGGCTGATGTAGCTTCGACGCATGCAGTCTTCACGTGTAGATAAAAGATAAGAGTCATGTGATATGGCTCGAATGGCTGTATACTAGTTGGGATGCGATATCACATCACGACAGCCATTGAAACGGTCAAAAGTGACTATTTACATCATTCTAATGGAATCTTGGCACTCTGATATCAACCTCGAATTTCTGCGAATTATTTGCGACTTTTTTCGTTGATTTCCAGTTTTCGCACAAGCAGGGCAGGCGAACCCTAAGGCCTCTTTCCCAATTGAGTGGGGAAAGCGAGTTTGTGGTCCCCGACCTGTTAGGGCAAGAGCTTCAGATTTTCCCATTTTCAGCCCGCCAACCCACGTCCCGTCGTCGAAACCGTCACTAACCACCCAAGTCGCCGAGATGGTCAGTAATTACGCCCCCAGTCGATCGCCATGACGAGAAAGAGAAGGATATGCTGTTGTACGAATTATCAGGAATTTGCTGGTGCAACTTTCGACGAGAAACGTCAACGTTGGCATAATCGGAATATGCGTTGTGGTGATGGGCTCAATTTTGCGGAAGTCATGACTGACTTGGTTTTTTCCACTTGAACAGGTTCGATACGCTGCCACCGAGATCCAGCCCGCGAAGTCGGCCCGCGCTCGCGGTGCCTACCTCCGAGTTTCTTTCAAGAACACTCGCGAGACCGCCCAGGCCATCAACGGCTGGAAGCTTCAGCGCGCTGTTACCTTCCTCGAGAACGTCAAGGAGCACAAGGAGGCTGTCCCCATGCGACGATACGCCGGCTCCACTGGCCGCACCGCCCAAGGTACGACATATCCGAGAATCTTCACCCGCTAGCGATGGACTTTGAGAAATTTGGAGGAATCGCAGACGAGTGGGAAAAACGTCAGAGGGAACAATATGCTGACGGACTTCATCAATAGGCAAGCAGTTCGGTGTCTCCAAGGCTCGATGGCCCATCAAGTCCGCCGAGTTCCTCCTCGGTCTCCTCAAGAACGCTGAGGCCAACGCCGACGCCAAGGGTCTCGACACCGGTGCCCTGATTGTCAAGCACATCCAGGTCAACCAGGCCCCCAAGCAGCGCCGAAGGACATACCGTGCCCACGGTCGTGTATGTTGTCCAAATTATCCGACTTGAAGCTTCATCTCTAACATCGATCTAGATCAACCCTTACATGTCCAACCCCTGCCACATCGAGCTCATCCTGACCGAGGGTGAGGAGGTTGTCCAGAAGTCCCAGGCCGTTGAGCGTGAGCACCTCAGCTCTCGCCAGCGTGGTGCCCGCCTCCGCAAGGCTATCACCGCTGCTTAAGCAAATCAACAACCTTCTTCTCAAATAGACAAAATTTAAGCGCTGGTTGAAAACTGGGTTTACGTCGGGCATCTTCTGTGTTGTAACTATGTGACTCTTGACAAGTCTCTTGAACAAAGAGGCACAACACCAAGATTACAAACAAAACTCGATCAATTGTTCTAGGGTTTTTGCGAGGGTGGTTCGTGGCTTTTCATCTCCTGGTGTATGGCAGGCTACGGTAAGCATGGCATTAAAGGGAAACGCATGCAAAAATTCGCAAGGTTTCTTGACGAAATAAAATCATTCAAGTCCTCCTAAGTCCCGTTCGTGATCCCGGTAGCCATGTGACGTAGTGCAGGCAAACCAGTCGTGCTTTTCTTGGCTTGGATAATGGAAATGAACATATTGGTACAACACACCGAGCCTCACCATCCCTCCATCTCCAAGAACAACTGATACTTACGAAAATAGACCTTTTGTTTTGCTAGTCAATCTATCGAAAGAAGTTTCTTGTTTTGTAATGCTTGCTATTGGTTCGCAAACTATCAGAACGGACTGCGGGACGGCGTCCGTCCTTTCAGCAACAGTTGTAAAAGCAAAATCATCTCGCTTGGGGCTATCAATGCATAACTAGACATCCCATCTGACTAGTTCTGTTGTGCCCAGATATCGTGAATCGTCCTCGTTTTTGTTCTAAAGCAAATACCAAACGCCGTTTCCCATCTTCACCCATACCCTTGCATGAAGCATCCAATGCTCAAGCCAGGGTTTCACGTCTTATCCTAGAAGAGCCTGCCTATCTTAGCACCTAGCCAGTGGCTCCAGTATTGCTAGTGGCATCAATTGTGCCCGAGAATCGCCCTCTGCCAGGATGTTCAACGCCGTCGGCTATAGCATCAGCGATGGTTTGTTGATCGTAGACACTATCCCATCCCAAATCGAGACCAAAAGCATTGGTCAGTTGGAATAGCTCTTGAGATCTGATAAAAGGTGCAATGCGACCCAGTAGCTTATCATGGCATTTCTGCATTAGAGGTCTCAGATTTGAGCTATGAAGATCGGCGTTACCAGCGATGCCTTGAGTGCCCAAGGGGAGGATACTCCTAGTGTTGATGGCTGCCACATCAATCAACACATAACCACAGGATTTAAACGACAGACACTTGAGGGTGTATCTCTTCTCATCAGTACGCAAGCGATGCGACGATGGTATGTGTTGCCCCAGTGGATTTGCCTGGTCCTGCGTCGATTGATCGGTAGAATTGGGAGCAGACTCATCTCTGGCGGCCAGGATCTCTTGAATCTTGATACTAGGAGAGAAGTGCTCGATAATTCCAGCCCACGAGAGCATCTCAGGCTGTCCTAAGATCTCAGATGGAGTCCCTGATGGATCTGGCGCAAGGTTGGGGGGCATCTGATTCTGGATCATTTGGGCGACTTGCGGCGGTGGTGGCGGAGGAGCCGGAGCTGCCACACCAGGTGCAGGATGAGCTTGCTGTTGCCCATCTGGCGCCAAAAGCAAATAGCCCAGTAGATTGACGGCATTCAAATTATGGACAGGCACCTGAAGAGGAGCTTGTGGGATAAGAGTGGGGGGACCGGAAAGTGATACAGATTCCAGATCAAGTTTCTCCAACGCGCAAAGTGCCATATTGCGAATTGTTTGCATAAATACATGCGGTGAGGCCCAGCAATTCTTTAAAGATAGATGTTTGATGAAGGGCAGGATGAGGACCTCGTGTCGGTGAGTTCTGGGACTGTCCACCCGCGCCATGAGGTGAGGATCTTCAAAGAAAGGAGCCGGAAGAATGTAATGATTTCGCTGGAACGTTGAGGGCGCGAACTCTCCTCCGCAGATCCATTCGAAGTGAAGGCTCTCGATGTTGGCTTGTGAACCAATGTAACTATTAAGTAGCTGGTACACCTTCCCGACAGCATCGACAGGAGAGACGGGGACATCTTCGATACATCCTGGGGCAGTTTTAGAAACACGTCGCCAGTCTGCAATAACGCCCAATGAGACATTGTTGAGAGAGGGCAGGTTCTGCCAGAGATCATGACGCTGGAAGATGTACACATGGCTGCTAGGGATTTTGGCAATGGTGAGTGTTGTTAGATTCGCGAAACAGCCATCTCGAGCATTGTCAATCAGACCGATGACGTAGGATTGAATCATAGCTCGATGAGCCCATTCTAGCTCTAGGAGCATCTCCTTCTGCGCTCTTGTAAGACAGGAGGGAACGAGTGGAAAGTTTGTTGTATCTGGAGCAGGCTCGAAGTTAGCGCGGTGCTCCATGTTGGCCCGATGATTATTCAGCAACGACGGTCGAGAGTCCGTGTCGTTAAGTAAGGAGTCTCTCTCATCAAAGTCGATGGTGTTGAGGTCAGTGCCTTCCGTGTCGAGTATCATGCGTACAGCTTCTTGAACTTGATCAGCTGAATACCCGGCATCGGTTGCCATCTTTTGCAATACGGTCCGCTTAAAGCAAATGGGGTTTTCGAAAACAGGCTTCTTAATATCCTTGACGAGTTCATGAAAATCAGACAAGGTGACAATAGCCTGCTTTCGGTGAGGAGGCTCAAGGCCGGTGCGGCGCCAATCTTGCGTTGCAAAAACAGGATGTAGAGTGGTAGCGTTGCGTGCTATGTGATCAGGCCCAGATAGAAACCCAAGACCAGCATCGCAGCAAAGACCAAGATTTGTGACCTTGACCAAACATTTGAGGGCCTCCTTCATGGCCTCAGTCTCGTCGGCAGTCTGTTCGAGGCCTTCCAGGTCGGTGTATCGGTGATATGTACCATGCGGCCAACGATATATACCCCAAAAAGATGGCACAGCCTCCTGTGAAGGTTTGATTGGGGGGTATGAGAGAGTGTCCTCATCGAGCTCTAGCGAAAGCGCAAAGCGCCAGATGTGAGGGCCAAATGATTGAAAGATGCGCATTCCACCTGAGAGGAGGGCAGAAGAGGTGCGTTTGAGGACGCCATTCTCATCACGATCCAGTTTGCTATAAAGCTCAGATTTGAATGGGACGACCACATTGCGAAAGTACTGTGCAGATACTTTGGTCTCGAACTCCTTGCAAACGAGTCGCAAGCATCTGACTTCGAGGCGCGTAAGGTGCGAAATGATGATTTCGAAGATCTCGACTGGTACTTTGTTCTTGGGCCAACGAATAGACGTGTTCTGATAAGACCAAGCACGGGAATCTGATCGTTCAGAAATAGAGGAAATATCGTCGTCACAGGATGGAGGAGCAGTGCTTGGTCTCCTTCTCTCCGATGCCGGATCAAGGGTCATCATTTCGAAAGTCATCTTTGCCGGGAGAGTTTGAAAACAATGCTCTTTATCGTTTGGGAAGCAAATAATCTTTATGGGCGAAAGTGTGAATGCGCCGTACTGGTTGTAGGCGTTCGGTCGGAAGGAATTTGAATGTCGTTACTGATTTGGCGGGGTGTAGCGGGGACGTGAATGCGACAATGTAGAGATTGTGTATATTGGTGCTTTGTTCCAAAACGCTTTATGTGCAAAAAACAATGGTTTAAGTAGAAGAAAGAGGCCTCCTCAGACGAGTGTAGCGTCGGCTCAACGAGTGAAGCCTTTGTAGATGTTGAATGGTTGTGTTTGATATTCAACACAGCCGCAACAAATGAAAGAAGGATGATGGGATCGATACGGTCAGTGGCGATGATCTGGAGAAGACGATAGATACAAGGGGATAGACCCTTGTGTCTCCGGTAGCTGAGACAGGGTAAACGAGCTGTAGTTTTGCCTTATCCCGTGTTTCATTGGGTAACGGCCATATGTTAATTGTCTGATTGCGGCTCCGAAGGGAGGAAATGATGTGTTGAAGATGGATGTTTAAGGTGAGTTTTAGTTAGTAGGCTCGGGCTTTCTAACGTGGGGAAATCGCTAACCTTGTTGGGTGCCTGCTCTTGGCTTGACTGCTGCTGCTCCACTGAGAAGATCACTGCTGCGGTCAGGTTCCGGTTGGGAGGAGCTCCACAGCTGCACCTACCCTGATTCACAGAGCCAACGTCACTGTTTAAGGGTATTGCATTCAAAGTTCGCGATCCAAGCAATTGCTATTCTTCTTGATGGAATCTCTGAAGTGGTTGCTTTAAGCTTATTGTTAATTTCGCGGGGTTTCATGAGGCGTTGAATCTTCATTGCATTTCACAATGGATGTCTTATGGTTATGGTTGGACCCTCGTTTTGAAGCTTCATCTTTCAAGGGACCAGTTAAACAGCCCCATCAAGTCCAAGTCCCCACGGGGAGATCCCCGTTAGATATATGAAGTCAAAAGAACGTGGACCTAGAGTTTATTGGAAAGATATTGAAGTATAAATAAAGCGGCCGAAACTATCCTATCACCCTGGAGAAATGGCAAGCACATGGCACGAGTCCCGGAGAAGGCCGGAGGGCAACGGATGCAAACGCCGTGACTTGAAGAATTGGAAACACAGACATGCAAGAATGACAGCCGCTATCATGTCATACAATTCGAATATCTCCGATTTTTTTTATTTTCCTCACCAGTACACTTATCATTCATTATAACGAGTCGGACAGAACATGCTCAAGTCACAAGTTGAATTATTGACCTCCGCAACGCTACCATAGGGGAATACAACCATAACAAAATCGATAGTATCTACGTGTATACAGAAAATTATTTCCAGGCAAACAATAAAAATTCCCAACGTATTCCAGCAAGCTTAAGCCTTGTCTTCATCGACTTTACCGGCCCAGAACCAGTATCTAATATCTATGTTAGTTACCGCACAATATACTCGCATTGGAAGGAACCACTTACAGTGTCGCATATTCGACCTCGAATTCAGAAGCCATGCCCTTACATGTGGCAGGAGCGCTACCACCGGCAGTTGTGGTTCGGTAGACCTCCTTGATGTCGTGAGTCGCACCTTCAACGGTGAAAAGTCTGAGCCAGGGAACAGCAGACTCGCCGAGCTGACCCTTGGCTGAGAGCGATGGTGCGGGAGCGCTGCTGTTCTTAGCGCAAGGTGCCTGGCCAATCTCTTGCTCGGGTGTGCGGAGGTCGAAGTAAGGCACACCATCGGCAGTGAAGTAGTGGTGACCGGATTCGGGCAGAGAGGCAGGGCCCAGCTTGTCAGCGGCTGCCAAAGGGAAGTGAACAGCCATTCCGGGGACACGCTCGAGAAGGTCGGGGTACAGAGCAGCCATGCAGCTGGCGTTGAACAGAGTAGCCACAGCACCGGTAGCAACAGGCGCCGCTGAGGGATCCTTGGTGTCGCATGTGTAGTTTTGTGTACCGCGGCCGACAGCAACATGCTTGAGTGTAAGTCCCTTAGAAGGGGGAAGCAATTGACCATCTTATCATATGTTAGCATTTGGAGAGAAAAAAAAACTGGGATGGTATTCCATACCAAGAGCCATTTTGGCTTGTGAGAGATCACAGACGGGAGCCATATCATATGCCTTGGCAGCCTTGACCTTATCCGCAACGAGGTTGAAGTAACCAGACAATGATCCTAACGTATCGATGGCAGATCGAGTATCGGTAACGATGGGGACAGGGAAGCTGGGAGCTGCAGAAGCAGTCACTGCCAGGACGGAGGCGACGAATGTTGATAATTGCATCTTGAAGGTGTGTGTATATGTGATGTCGAGGGTATAGAGTATATCGGTATCGTTTCAGTCGTCAAGACGTATGTCGTTACGAGAAATAGAACCCAACAGATATAAGAGAAGCGTTTATAGATGATGAACCAAAAAACGAGACTTGAGATATGACCTAGGAAATAAGGAAATAAGATATAAGGAAATAAAGGAAAACAAAAAGGAAAAAAGAACGCTCAGCGTCTTTGAAATGTGTAACAAGAGATGCAAAGAGAATCTTTTCCTGCCTTTTTCTTTTCTCTTTTCTTGTCGACGAGCTGCACCTCTTATTATACCAGCCTTCCCCTCCAGCCAAGGCTCTTGTTACACGCGCCAAAGCGCTCGGGCGGTAAGTCTGAATAAATGACCATGATTGGATCAAATGCCAAGATGTGTATGTAAAAATAAACACCAGCCCTCTTTTCCTTTTCCCATGTTGAAGATGCACCTTGGCTTAGATGTGATGCGGGAAGCAGATCAGCCAATGATGTCCAATCAATACGTTTCGAGATGTAGTCGCTAGGGTTGTGATTGGTTGGAGAGTGGCTGTTTAAGCGCCTGTCTCGGGCGCCGGCATATGGATGCATGGGCGTTTAAGACATTAGGATGGGACTAGAGAATGTCACGACAACGATATTTCCGCTTTTTTTCAACATTGCCATGCGACACACGACATGTGGCATTGTCATCGAGAACTTGGATGGCATCAATTGGAAGATCTAACCAGTTCTTACCTCACATCTACTGCAAGCCCAGCTTATAAGTAGAGTAATTGGCGTGCGCTTGGTTCATGTCAGCACTTTAAAGATGATGTGCCCCAACGCCTTTCCCTCCCATCCCCTCCAGTATGGAAGAAAGTCGATATCACAAATATTGATATCTCAATCACACCCCAGCCTCTTCATCATATCCATCCATCTCCAATCTAACCAGGGACCCTTTAATAGATTCCAAGATCTCGGCGCCACTGACGAACCAACCTCATCCCAGCATCAAAACATTCAAGACCTTGCAAGAAACGAGAAACAAAGTCCCTCGGCCAGGTTAAATTGCATACAGGGTCCTGATAGACTTGTTACCAGCGTAGGAGACTCTGATTGGACCTCGGAGCATGCTTGTCTGCGGGCCGCGATAAGCGGCCAGCGGCTGCAGAAAATAGCAACCGGCCCCGCGTAATATCAAACAGATAACCTACCCAAAGAACCCCTCTTATTGGGACGGACGATTTTCGCATACAACATTACGGATCCCACCACCACCCTTCCCATCATGACTTGCATGGCTAGCGGAACGAAAGGTCTGTCACATGTTTGGTTTATTTCTTGGGAAGAGGTTGCTTAGGTGGATCATGTTATGCTCTAACTCAAGGCATAGGATATCATCTACAAATGCCACCAACACTCATCTTGGCATCTCGCTTACCGTCATGCCAGATCTCGCTTGCTTCCAAAATACACATAATACCAGATCCTGAATATCCAATTACTCCACTACAGCGCCGATCTCAGTACAGGTTTCTACTGATAATGATACAGTCCGTCTCTGGCGGATTTCTTTTTGAGCTTTTCGACCAAAACACTTCCAAAACAACACAGCGAATCGCTTTCTACTTGGCGGGATCTTTAGGCGCCCCATCCATTGGACTGCCAAGTGAGCCCCCGGCCACTCCAGCTGCCGCTGCCGCGGCGGACTCGAGGTGGGTTACCCGCTGGACATCTGACGAACTCATCCAGTACAAGGACATGAATACTAGCAAATGGAGTGCCACGCAGTACGCTCCGAACAGGTTTCGGCTGGTTCTCGAAGCAAGTACCGTGCGGGTCAAGGAGTAGATTGCCCGTTCTGGTAGACTCATCCGCTTATAGGCTCGAGCAGACTCTCGCCCGCGGAAAGCTGCAAAAGGCGAAATATTGGACTCGTATGCCTGACGGTACCTGTCCATGGCGATTCCAGGGTTTCCTGTTTCACCAATCGATACTGTTGATGGGTTGGGATTTGCGCCATACGCCGACGATGTTGCCTTGCCGCCTCCTCGGTTGTATGTTGAGACGTATCGTGTCTTCTCGTATAGGTTCAGGTTGTCCTTCTGCAGCGCCGCGACCTCCTGGCGCAGCTGTGACACTGTCCGGTGGGTGTTGGACAGCTCCTCTTCCAACTCTGAATTCTTCTTCTTATAGCGGTCACGCTGAGCTGTAACCATTGGCAGCATACCTGAGCCACCTCCATAGACTCGTTCACCGGGTTCGCCACCGCCCATTCGAGGATCCATGCCGCTGATGATCGATGAGGTGGGCGAAATCCTGCCACTCTTACGTCCCATTGCTCGAGTGACATATGTTCCAGCAACAGAAGCTCCAGATGGGAATGCATTAGCTCCCTCCTCCTGGATTGTCTCCAAATCGCTCTCCAGCTTCTGGTTAAGCTTCTGAGAACGCTCTAATTCTGAGTTTGTTCTTGAAAGTTCTTCTTGAAGATCTTCCAGACGGCTTTGTAAGTCGTTGTGCGAGACACGCAAGACCGTCAGCTCATCACCCAGCTTCTTGTTTCGTGCCAAAAGAAGTTTCTCAAGAGAGTTACCCTCAGCGTCCTTTGTTTCAAGATGCTCCCGCACCTCATCGTCATCGCCTGTAGAGAACTCAATGCTCTTCAGAACCTCAAGTTCTTGTTTTATGTCGTCGTAGTCGCTCCACTTTTGGACCTTAGTCTTCAACGTGTCCCGCTCTTCCTTCAGAGCGTTTACTTCTCTCTCGATAGATCGTAGTTTACCATCCAACTCACGCTTGAGGCCTTCCTTCTCCACACGAGCAGCGTCTAGCTTGCGGATCATGGACTGATTCTCAGACCTCACACGCATATAACCAGGATCGTCCTCGAGGTTTGTTTCAGGTTGCTGCTGTGCTGATGACTTGGCTTGTGCAAGCTCCAGACGCATCTGCTCGTTACGTGCCTCCACCTCAGCAAGGCGAGCGCTTGTACGATCCAAGTCCGCATGGAGCATCTCAAGCTCAGCACTTGAGACTTGGTTGCGTTGAGCCTCCTGTTCATCACCGTTCTTGCCCAGTCGCTGGTTAACTTCGTAGCTCGCACGCATCTCAGTCAACAGGCGCTCTTGTTTCTCCAGCTTGTCCTCCAATGTCTTCTCCTTAGCCTCCCAGTTGTCCGTCTTCTCTTCTAGTACAGCGTTCCATGATGTCTCGACCTCTTTCACACGTTTCTCGAGGTTCTCCTCTAGATCCTTTCGGGTCTTTCGTTCATTCTGAAGTTTCGATTCGGCAT
The DNA here is from genome assembly GCF_003316985.1 of Fusarium coffeatum. NCBI lineage: Eukaryota > Fungi > Ascomycota > Sordariomycetes > Hypocreales > Nectriaceae > Fusarium > Fusarium coffeatum. The sequence goes on along the minus strand of NW_022157800.1, from coordinate 102,579 downwards.
CTTCTAATTGGGTTGTGAGGTTTGTGACATTTTCTTGCAGGTGCTTGTTCTCTTCCGTTATCTTTGGTAAAGTATCCTCAGCGAGTAGCATCGAATCGACCGAGGCCTCGAGGAGTGGGTATGGGTCCGGGGCATCGGAGAATGAAGCATAGGTCTGGAGGAAAGCCGAGTTTACGGACTTAGAATGATTCGTAAGGAGATCAATGAATGTCTGGTAGGCTGCAATATGGTTAGCTTGCTGAATCGTCAGAGTGTTGCTCTATCAGTACATTTTAACAGGCCCTTGATTTCTGTCAACTTGGAAGAATCATCGAGTTTGCGAAACTCCTTTGTCTTTTGCGCCAACTCTTTGCGCTGAACGGTTGAGTCTCTTTGGTAGGCGACAATGTCTGAAGCCGTATTGTCGAGATTCGAGACAAGGGTCGTGAGATCGATTGCTATGGAAAGTTAGTATTTAATCGTGCTTGTCTTTTGCTGGTAAGTCGTACTCCTCCATGCTGAAATCGCGTGTTGAAACTTGTTCTCTCCGTCGAAGGTTGGCGCAGGCGCAGCAGGGGCCTCAGTCGTGGAAGCCAGAGCGGCCTCAACGGCTGCGTCGGTCATGGTAGTATCGAGTTGTAGATCTATGAGTGGGCGCAAAGGAGTGTATATAGCAGCCTCGAACGCCGCGTGCGTATCGAAGTGAGTGTTTCGCAGTTGGTACAGGTGTTGAGGTCGTCGTCTAGACTTGTTGTCGTTGTCAAATTGAAGCCATGAAGGCATGCGAAGGGATGCGTCCTCCTCGGTTGGTTATTGGGGCCAGTTTGCGTTGTGTGTCATCTAAGCTCATTGGCTACGTAAGCTGTCAGGCTGTTGACGCCAAGGTTACAGGGGCAAGTCCATGAACTGATCCCCCGCAGCCTTGCAGTTCAGTGAAGCACAGCCACTGACCACAAGCATGTTACAGCAGGTACTGTCCCCACTCAAGGTCCCGTCAGCTTCCAGAGCTTCGATGCATCCACTATTCCACTCTACTGATGTCAACATACCTGCACCAGCCACTTGCGAGTGTCTATACAGCCCATCTGGTATTCAGTTCGCGACACATGATAGTCGACCAGGACATGCGCTGCTCGCTCAGATGATGCTGTTGATAACAACGCCGCTATGACACCAGATGGCTCAGGCGATGGGCCTTCAATCGTCAGCCCCGAGCTGACCAGCCGCGAAATTGGCCCTTATGTTCTGCGGACATTATTAGATGAGGTACCGCTCTCTGCAGACGGTTCCCAGGACGACATCAAGATCAACTGTGTAGAATACTTAGGTAGGTCTTCTGACAGAAAGTCATACTTTTCGCGTCCATCATTAACATGTGCATTCAGATGCGAACCTCTATGTTGGCACATCCGCCTCGGAGCTCCTTCACTTTGTTCAGATACCCCCCGACCCGAACGACCGATCCGGCCAGCCCGTCTACATACTTGCTTCCCGACTATGTCCTCAATATGTTGAAACACCAGGAACTCCGAATTCGCGACCAGGTGTACAGCAAATCTTGCTACTACCTCGCGTTGGAAAAGCATGTATTCTGTGCAACTGGACTGTCACGTTCTATTCTCTACCAGAGCTCAGCCCTGTGTTTGGCACGACGCTGGTCAAGAATTGTAGCTGGATAGGCGGCATTGATCTTAACGAGCCCTCTCTTGACGATGGTGGTGCAGACAGAACCGGAGGTGTCACTATTCTCCTCTCTCTTATGCGAAAGATCCAGGCCGTTCGTGTTGGGGAAGATGCTCGCGTTACAAAGGTAGGTAACAGCAAATCGTGGGAGGTTCGACAAGTACTGACGATTTTCAGAAAATCGACTTCTCTGGAAGCACGCTATCAGTGCGCAGAGACTCAATTGCATGCGTGGCGGACTCTAAATCATATGCGCTTATCGATGTAGAGCAACAACTCAAGATTCCGTTGATGAGCATCTCATCTTTGGAAGAGACAACGTCACCTAGTGAAATCGGACACGCTCAGAGTATTGGGACAGATACATCAACTGGACTCCTTCGAAGCTCTTCTTCAACTGGAAACCGCCCATCTATCGAGGCCCCAAGCCATAGTCGAAGTACTAGCTTGGGAGGTTCAATATTAGACAGTATTCGACGACAAGACCGTGGCAATGAAAGCGATGACTTCCTAGGTCGTACTTCTTCACCGCAGCTGTCCTCAAGCCCGAGACCATCCATGGAGAGAGCCTCAACTCCAAACTCGTCACTAGATAAACCTTTACCGGCTGCGCCTTCACCCTCTGGTACCCCTTCGCAAACAGCGAACCCTCGGCCCAAGCCCAGCCGAGCTTTTTTGAAACCCCATATCACTTCTCCGACCCCTGACGAATTCTTGTTAGTTACTGGAACAGATCCTCTAGAACCAGGAATTGGCATGTTTGTCAATCTCGACGGAGATCCTACACGGCCTACGCTTGAGTTTACCAGATACCCTCGGGAGGTTGTTGTAGATAGCCCTCCTTCAGACTCTAACTCATCACAACCGTCGCCGATGCAGGAAGAAGAAGGATACGTTTTGGCCTCGATGACGAAAGAAGTCAATGGCAGCTTGAAGCATGGTCTAGAGATTCAACGTTTCGACGCTGGCTCAGATGTAAACCCACAAAAGTACTGGCTGACAGCCAAAGAAGTTGGTCAGGATGGTGTTTATGGAATCCGCTCACTCACTGGTACTGAAGAAACACGCTTTGAAGAGATTGTTCAGAAACTTTCTCAAAGACGATACACGCCCTTCTCTGTTTCCGTCACCCCGGGAACACCTGATCCATCGTCAGCCAAGGCATCGGATTCAAGAACTGCTTCATCTATAGAGCAACTTTCGAAAGAGAAGGAGCTTTTTGACAGGAACATTGACTCCCAAGATGAAGAGTCACTCCCAGAAGAATGGGAGGCAAATCGCAACGCGGAGGGAGAAGAATTTGCTCGCCAACTCGCCAAAGCACATGCCAATCTAGCAGTGTGGAGTGGGAGTCACATATGGTGGGCCATCCGTAATCCTCTCCTTATACAACTCGACGCTACTTTAGAGGCAGCCTGCATAGGGGATGTTTTCAACCCTGCTGAACTGGACAGACAAGCGATATTTACCACTATCAACTCGATCAGAGGCCGAGAGCCGCAAACCGAGTTGGAGTTTATGACTTATGGTTATATACGACAAAAAGCAGGCATTTTGCTCTTGACGAATTTATTGAAGTCGCCAGAAGATAAGCAATTTACCGAACAAGAAGTGAAAGCGCTTGAGGAAGTTTTAGTCGAGAGTGGCCTTGATCCAAGAGTAGTACTTTCTTTGATACCAAGCGTTCGGAACGAAACCATCGAAGGCTCGCGTGGTATATGGATCTATGGTGGCGTGAGAAGAACCGCCGATGCCTATCTTCGAAGCAGGGAGTTCCAGATGACTTCAAAGGACGGCATTGGCACACTGGAACCGAGAACGATGCATTTTCTTCGAAGGTTTCTCGGTACCTGGCGGAAGAGGAAAGGATTTGGCAGTGTTGCTGATGAGCGGGAGGTGTTCCACACTGTCGACGCTGCTCTGCTCTTGGTTCTTCTCGAGATCGACCAGCACTCGCCGAAAGGATTGGGCAAAGGAGGCGTCGTGCGCTCGGAGCTATATGAAATCGTGGACAAGGGTGTCGATTGCTTCGATCGCGCAGTCAGCCTACTGGAAACCTACCATCGTCTCTTCGTACTAAGTCGATTGTACCAGAGCCGAAAGCTGGCAGGCGATGTACTGGCTACTTGGAAGCGGATTATCGAGGGCGAGCAAGACGTTGGCCAGGAACTTCGCGAAGGCGAGCAGCGTGTTCGTGAGTACCTGACGAAGATTAGTAGCCAGGCTCTTGTCCAAGAATACGGAGTCTGGTTGGCGAATCGCAACCCGAAACTCGGTGTCGAAGTCTTTGCAGAAGACAAGGGACGAGCGCCCAAGTTCGAGCCTGCACAAGCCGTTGCAATCTTGCGAAAAGAGGCGCCGGATGCCGTCAAATATTACCTCGAGCACTTGGTGTTCGGCAAGGGACACACCACTTACATAAACGATCTGATGGCATATTACCTGGATGTAGTTGTGCATGATCTTGAGTCTTCTGAAGAGAGTCGAGCCATAGTCAGGTCAACCTATGAAGCATATCGAGCACTGCAAGCTCCGAAGCCTGCATACAGCCATTTTCTTCGGGATAACGCCCCACCCGAAAATGAAGTCTGGCACAGCCGTCTTAGGCTGCTTCAACTGCTAGGAGAAGCAAATGATTACGATGCTGCAGCAATCAGAGATCGAGTGTCTAGTCTGCCAGATGACCTCCTGGTGCCTGAAACTATCATTCTCGCTGGGCGGGAGCGCAAACACAACGACGCCCTTCGTCTCCTTATACACAACTTGGGCGACTACGACACCGCCGTCTCGTATTGTCTCCGAGGCGGCGCTGGTACGACAGGAGCTGCTCCATCTGAGCGACCCTCTTTCGAGGAGCAGCGCCAGTTGTTTAACGTTGTCTTTCAAGAGTTTCTCACCATCGAAGATATCAGTGACCGCATCGAACAGACTGGCGCGCTACTCGAGCGTTTCGGCGGTTGGTTCGAGATCGACGACGTGCTAGGCCGTATCCCTGACGACTGGTCTGTTGATATCGTCGCAGGGTTCCTTGTCGGGGCACTCAAACGTCTTGTTGGCGAGAAGCACGAAGCTATGCTGACACGGGCGCTCAGTGGAGCGCAGAACTTGCGCGTGACTTATGATCTGGTTGTTAAGGTAGAAGAGAAGGGGCCGAGCATCGAAGCCCCGAATTAATGTATAAGAGGAGGATTCATAGCGAGTTTATTTACTGAGAATACATCTTAAGTAATTCAATGGCATTGCCTGTCTATTTTCTATCATGTCAGAGAACATTTCGCTCTGTTCTCCAGGGCTTGAGAATTGCTTCTCATATGTTTCATACAATTCGTTTCCCAATGTCAATACTCTAGCTGTCATCCGCAAGCCCGGCGACATCTATCTTGTCGCAATCTCACGTCCCACTAGGGAGCAGGTAAAAAGTTGTCCTCTAATGCTCAGGCGCCAGAGCAAAGTAGCCGAAATACTAGCCTTAGCTAACAGAAAGTGAACAGACTTTTCGTCTTGTATGTTCCCGGCAGCCAATCCTTCCGATACCCTGACGCCTCTCACGGAAGCTTTACTCAGCCTCATCTTGCGGGCGGCGGTCAGATAGTTCGTAAACAGAGCCAATCAGCGGATTAGTGAGGAGAAAGCTGAGAAGAAGCGTCTGGCTTCGCCACGTTGATCGTGCAATCATATGGTGCCGAGTAAAGGGGCTGTGGTATATAAAGGCTCTCCTCTCCCCGTTTGTGTGGTCCCCAACTTTGACCGACAAACAACATCAACTTCACGATGTCGAAATCCACTTCAGCGAAGCGACAACAAGCCACCTCTTTCGGACCGTGATATCGTCGTCACGCTCAATATCCCAGGGTCTCTCCTCGCCATTGCAGTCCCTTTCCCAGATTCTTTCAACCTCGAGTCCCCCGGTACTGTATGTCTCTGTCTTTCTGCTCGACCCTTGGCCCTTGGTCCTTGGCCCCCATGGCCCCCTGGTTCGCAAGGCAAGCCATTCTTTAGGGGCCCGGGCAGGTTGTTACCCTTGCTTTTGGCGCGTGACAGCGGATTCCGACTTGGCTTTCGCTCTGTTGGTTCTGTGCACAGCGCTGCACTCGCCTAAACGCGGAATCTCTTCCGCATTTCAACCTCGTTCGGAACTCCCCCCCCCCTTTCCTCGTTTCTCGTTTCTCGCCAAATCGTCGGCCGCTAGGAGGTCAAGACGCCGAACATAGCAGAGACTAGGCGCCGTTTGGACATGAAACAATAACTAGTTGGTTTGCGGAGTTTTAGTCGCATAAACGTCCGAGAGCGGAAGACGAAGAAACTCAATATGGATTGAGACTCACACTCAAAGGCCAATAAGTATTAGAGACGTCAACCAATGATCAATTGAACCCCTATGCATTGATGAGATATGGCGTTTATAATCACATACCAGATAATGCATATGCATGCAAAGAGTTGACGCGGTTAATGATAGCCATTGATTGCACGGATGGTGCCCAGTTGTCGATGTCCATTGTCCTCGGGTTGCCATAGGGTAAGCAGATAACCAAGATCTATTCATACATTCGCAACTTCATTTCTCCAACCCCATCCTCCAATTGCATTCTCTTCAAGTCTCTTCATACCAGAAGCCTCGCAAATCTTAATCACTAAGTCTCTTACGGCCCTCACTTCATCCTCACTGGCGCCGCCATTCAATGCACCCCGCAGGTGACCTTTGAGTTGAGGGTTGACCTTGGAACTCTGTTGTTAGTATCACCAATAACTCAAGCTCAGCCCTATGGCACATGTAAAAGTGTACTTACATCTTGGGGAATCAGACTAGCAATGAGAACGAATGAGGTCTCGGCTGGTGTAAGCAGATCAGTGTTACTTAGCACATATCCGTATGTCAACCTGGCCAGTAGGCCAAGGTCTGGTGCACCTGAACGCTCCATTTGGCCCATTATACGCCTTGATATCTTCCCGTAGATGCTTTCAAAGAAGCTCTGCCCCCGTTGGAGTATCTGGGTTGGCTGAGTGTCATATATGTCTTTGTGTCTGGGTGATGCTGCATCAGTTCCTGCTTCGTCCAGGAGATCCTCTGGAGTTGCCGACTTCAAAGACATAAGAGCATTGATTGTCTGATGAAATCGTTAGTGTCGGAAGTCTTGTTGTCCCCATATGTGTTATTCAAACCTTCGGCATCCCCCCAACGGCTGAGGCTTTCAACAGAGCTTCTCTAAGACGTCTGGAGATGCGCAACTGCTCGTCTCGACCCGGAACGCCACTCCCGTCAGCACCGGGACCTTCTTCAATCGCACTTCTCAAGATCTTTGGTAGTTCATCTGGCCTATTGAGAGCTGACAAGGTTGTTGCTGTGATGAAATACCATGTATTGTGTGGTAGATTGGGTTGTTTGCGGATCGTGGCCAGCAATGCTGGTGTGAGGACGGGTGTTAGTGCTGCCATGATTCAGTGAGAATTCATGAGGCAAATGTATGGGCGTGTTTAAGCAGGAGAAAGCACATTCAAGTTGCAGCACGACTATAACTTGCTCTTGTTATTCTCTATCTCTCACTAAGCTGATGCTTGATGCATTTGACTTTAGGGTAACCCACTTTAGAGGGTGGTTTGTCTGATTACTCATCTTATCTCTCACGTCAGAGCATCGTCACGTGCCTCGGCCGGCCCCTGCGTCATCGGTCGTGTGTCGCTGTGCTTAACGTGGCATCAAGCTCGCTTTCATCGATTGCAGTGATAGCAAAGAACTACGTACATTCATCAAAAGTTATCCGGATTAAGCCATGGGGATGAGGGAGTGATCTTTTACTTTTGTTATTTTTGATGACGACTTGAATTATTTGCTAAAAGTCAGAAACTCTCATGCCCAAGATGCGACTTGGCTGGTATGCTGGGGTAAGTAATTGCTTTGGTTGGAGAGCTTGGGGGAAGCTATATGGAGCTATGGCTGATCATCATGGACCAATGCTAACATTTCGACGCAAAGGCCTCAACGGCCCTCGCGGGCAGCGTTGTCCTCTCGGCCTTTTATCAGAGGGCCAACTTCTATTCGGCAATGGTATATCTTGCCCAGAGCAACTTTTGTCTACTGGTACGTGGTTCCCTCACCTGCGGGATTGATGCCCCTCTCCTGTCGTGATATTGAACTCATGATGTGCAGGTCTTGGTCAACTTTGCGCTACTCTTTTACAGTAGCTTCGTATACAGTCTAATACGATTATGCTACGGCCCCCTCCGCGCTGTCGAAGTCGAACAACTTACAGAACGGGCCTGGTTCGCCATTACGGAAACATGCTTGGCCATGACCATTTTCCGAGATGAAATAGGTGCTTGGTTTCTCGTAATGTTCGCTGCCTTAATTACTGGAAAGGTTTGGGGTTGGATCGGTGATGGAAGAGTTGAGGTCCTCGAGCAACAACCGCCTGCGAACCCACGTCTGTTCCATTTGCGACTTAGCGTGTCGCTCACGCTCAGCTTCATATACGATATCTACATCCTCCGATACACGATCAATACCGTCATTCAGCAAGCCAGACCTAACATGATGGTCATGTTTCTCTTCGAGTTCGCAGTGTTGGCGACAAGTTCATGGCGGACAGCTGCCCGGTACGCGCTATCCTTGATCGAACATAATATCCAGGAGCAGCAGAAACGCAAAAGACTGGCCGAAAGGAGACAAGAGGTCAGGGAGGAGCGACAGGCCATCGAACGTCAACGTGAAGCAGCTGCTGCAGCAGGCGAGGAAGTTTCCACTGATCCTCTGCCGAACGAGGATGATATTGATGAAATGGATATCGAAGTGCCGGGCTGGTCTTCCAAGGGAGAGTTTGTTCTCTGGCTTGACCTTGCTACAGGTATGCTGCACCCGGTCTTATTGGAAAACATCACTGACATTGTTAGATCTGGTCAAGCTTGGCATATATATCGTTTTCTTCTTTATGCTCCTCACGTTCTATGGATTACCGATCCACATTATGAGGGATCTCTTCATGACGGCACGGGATTTTATTAAAAGACTAGGAGCCTTATTACGGTACCGTAAGGCGATCCAGGAGATGAATCGTTACCCTGACGCCACTCTGGAAGAGCTCGCACGAGAAGATACCTGCATCATTTGTCGCGAAGAAATGCGCCCCTGGGATCCTGAGAACAACCCAGGAGCAATGGATAGGATTCGGCCGAAGAAGCTGCCATGCGGACATATCTTACATCTTGGTTGCCTCAAGAGCTGGCTCGAACGACAGCAGGTATGCCCAACCTGTCGAAGCCCTGTTAGCCTTAATGAGAATGCTCGCGCTGGCCAGAACAGGGCCGCGGGACTTCGAATAGAGATCAGAGGCGGGGCTGCAGCTCAGCAAGCGCCAGCAAACCCTGGAATTGCTCCCGTACAGGGGCAACAGAATGGAGGTGCTCAACCGGAACAACGACCAGCTCCGCCACGGGTTTTCAACTTTGGCCCCCTACGTGTTGGGTTTGGAGCAAATGGACAGCAAGCTAGAGAACTTGCCCAGCAATTTGGCATGCCTCAAGCTGCGGTTAATCAACAAGGCTTGGCACCTCCCACCCCAGGTGTTGGTACACCTCCTGTCGCTGGCCAAACTGCCCCAGCGACTCCTCTTCCCACTGGCGATAACTTGCAGACCGCTGCACAACTGTTAAGCCAGGCAGATCAGATGATTCAGCGCGAGATGCAGTCAGCTTTGCTGGCTTATCAAGAGGTACAAACTCTTCAGCTTCTCCAGGCAGAGCTACAACGCCTCAGGCAGAGACAAAATGCGCCAGAATCCACGCCAAACACCCAGGCACAACTGATACCACCTCCTATGTACCCCTTGACTCAACCTCTCATGCCTCAGCCCTACCCCATGGTGCCAATGCCTATGCAGCAAATGCCGATGCCCTCGGGCTTTTCGCAATTCCCTGGTCTCCCCCCACGAATCCCAAGCCCTCTGATGGCTCGACATGGTGCTGCCCCTAATGCGGTCCCCATTCCCTCTGGTAGCGCTGAGCTTCCTGAGGGAGTTGTTATCCCTCCCGGTTGGTCCTTGATGCCTTTGCAACGTCTTGATGGTAGCCAAACCTCAACGCAACCCTCGCCACAGGTAGGCCCCCAAGCGACAATGGTAGATAATATCACTATGCCCCAACCTACATCTGCGGCCAGACAACCGTCTCCAATTGGCAGTAGGAACCAAGAAGCTCAGCCAGCTGAGAGTACATCTGCTCCCCCGTCTGCCCCTTCTCAGTTTCCAACGCAGTTTACGCGAGCCGTTGATCCGCCTCAGGTTGTTGCGCCTAGTCCTCGTATGCCTAACTGGGGAGGATCAGCGCAACTGTTCGGCAACAACACTCGCTCGAATCAGACTGAATCAGCATCTCAGAACGGTTTGCAGGCTGAACCAAGCTCAAGTCAGACTACTCATGCCGAGACTATATCCCAGTCAAGTCCAGCAGCTGAGCATACACCGGAAGCGTCTTCAGCATCCCATAGTGAAGATGATGAAGAGCCGGAAAGAAGCTCCTCGAAAGGCAAGGCCAAAGCCGTGACTGTTGAAGATGTCGAGGACGACGAAGGCAAGGACAAGCCAAAGGAGGATTAATCCTATATGGAACATAGAATTATCGACTTTCTCGAGCTTTATCTTTCTTTGTACGCGCAGGTATCAGCCCGCTCGCTTATATTGATTTAGCGGCGAGCAAGGCAGCATTTGTTTTTATCCAGATAGCGACATGGCGTTTTGAGGAGTTGTGTATTACTCGATTAACTCAATGGCAATAAAGCATAGTTAACACGTGAAATATATATTTATCAAGTATTATACACTCGAACGCTTGACGTGCAATGCAATCTGAAGTTATACCAATATTCACAATCCACAAACACCACCCCATGACGAACGAACACAGCAGAAACGCAGACGAATCGAAGAATGCTAAACGAAACTGGAGCAAAAACCATGCAAAATAGATTCAAGTACGAGCGCAGAATAAAAGCATGATGCAGTGCCAAACAGAGCAAATGAGTCGAATCCAAAGACAAAGTCAGGAGAACAATTTTCCTACTCTTTGACGCCTATGAAGAAGATGCTGCCATAATCTTCATATTCCAACAAAAATATATCTTTTCTTCTCTTCCTCAGCGTTAGTCGCGGGTAGACCTTGCGCGCACAAGGTAGCCAAGGAAAACGAAGAGAAAGAAAAGGAGAATAAACATGTGTCCATGCCGCGAATACCCAAGAGCCATCACTTTACCTGTATTCCAGTATTTGTTACCATCCCCGTCCATAGCCATGAAGCGGCAACACATTAATCATTCCTTCTTGACTCTTCCCCGTCATGTTCTCGGTGGACAAGGACAAAAGACTCTATCTCTTCTGGCCACTCGTGGGAGGCTGCTGGTGTACGGGTTGTCGTTTCCTATGCGTTGAGAGCGTCCAGTTCATTTTCGTTAGGCGGTAGAGGGGTCTCGCGTTGTGGTATATCTTCGCCCTTCTCCCATGCGGCGCCGGGGCCTGAGTAGCTCGGTTCGGGTATCGTTGTCGCCTGAGAAGTTGAAGTCGATTCGGGGTCGAGACGGCCACTGCTCATATCGCGCAAGATGCCTGCTGATCTTTCGCCCTTCACTGGCTGTGGGCTTAACACGCCTGTGGCGGACTGCGCAACATAAGTAGGTGATTTCGAATCACCCGAACCAAAAGGTAATGGGCGTGTTGGAATTTCGCGACTCACTCCTCCTTCCCCTCCTTCGGTTCCATCACCACTTAGTCTTCTGAGCAGCGCATCCGATTGCTGCTTAGCCAACTTCTGCAGCTGTTCTAACGGATCCTGGTGATGCAGCACCAAGTCAGTCACCTCGCACAAACAGTCTGTAGGCCCCCATCGTCTCCCATGCACACATACCCAGTCGGACTGCGCCGGCACGCCTTCGGCCTCAGGAAGCTTCTTGGCCCCTTCATCTTCATGTTCCGCGTCGTCTTCTGCAAAGAAAGAGTTTCGATGGACCGGAGCTGGTGTAACCGGCAAGCTGGGGCGCTCAACGGCGCTGGGGAAATCGGTGAGCTTTAAACCCCGTAGCTTGAAACTGCTCTTGTCGTCTCTCCATGAGCCAGTTGTTGGACTTTTCACGCGACCTGCCGAAGAGGTCGAACTCTTACCACGTCGGTGACCGCCATGTAGACGGTCGACGTACCGCTCGATTTCAGGCACTTCGTCCCAAGCATTTGTGCGCGTGTAGGATGTCCAAGGATCCGATGGTGTGATCTGTACTATAGGGGTAGTTGTAGTTGACTCATTCTTTGTTTCTGTAAGGCCTTCAGTTTTCACGGAGAGTGGTGCACTCGACTCTTCAGGAGTAGTAGATTTTGGTTCAAGTTCAGGCTCCGGTTCGGGCTCTCCAGCAAACGTTCTCGTTGGTCGAGGTCGGTTGCGTTCCCAGGGAAAGATCTCCGAAGCTGGCTTTGACCGAGGAGCGGACTTCTCCTTTGGAACTTCATACCACATATTCTTGGGGGGACTCGGGTACCTTGCAGGGGGGACGAATGGTGCGGTGTCGCGGGACATTTCGTAGTGAGTAGAAGGGAAGTTCATCGCTTCAGGCCTCGAATCGGAGGGGGGAGGGTGTCTTGGAAAGTCAGCGTCTCATGCTCAAGGCAGAGTAGAAGTTTTAATCGATAATAAACCTACCTCTGAGCATCCCAGTCATGCATCGTAATCGGGGGTGGCTCTTTCTTAGGTTCTTGGTGTTGATGGTGCTGCTGAGGCGCAGAGCCAGGCTGGGTAGTAGAATGCTGCCCATGGTGCTGAGGCTCTGAGCGTTGTTCCGGCTGAGGTGTATGGTGTTCCTGGTGCTGCCCTTCAACAGAAGTAGTCGAGCTCTGACCATGAGACTGCTGTTCACTGGTAGAGGGCTGAGCCTGAAGCGACTGAGGACGCCATTCTCCCTTTGTAAAGTACTGGACATACTGGGTAGTGTCGCCAGAAGATTCCTACACAAAAAGTTAGAGACTAATGATTGCTATACACAAAACAAACTCACCTGGTGCCGGTAATGTCTATCGTAGACTGCCCACCACCGTCCTATCATTTCACTAAAGGGATTGCTGCCAGCAGGTGCATCTCGGCCGGTAAACCACGGCTTGTTTGCGCCAATAAAATGCACCATGTTTATACTGGACTGAAAGTGGCGGTACGCAGGCACGTATTGGTAGTGGGCAGATGGCGTGACGTTGTAAGTGAAGCTCAGGCGATGATACCGTTGGCCAAAGTGCATGTTGATCAGACCCTGATCGGCACCGTCGAAAGAGATTCCCCTCTCAGCCATGGCGATCATGGCATAGTAGTCACCCATATTGGGATCCAAGACCATTACACCAGTGTTGAATAGATCTGGCCAACCGATATCGGGCGCAGCGGCGAAGGGATGGGGTAGATCGAAGAGCTCTTCGGGAGCTCTGTACGCGACGACATCAGCGTCAATGTAGACAATCTTTGAAAACTGAGTGAGCTTCCATAGATTGATCTTGGTAAAAGCTGAGTGCAGATCGCCACGGTTCATGAGGTACAGGTTGGCTGGGTGGTCATTGCGAATGCGCGGCACGGGGAAGACATAATCGTAGACATTCTGAAAGACGTATGGTTAGCGAAACATTCGAAGATGCGCAAGAACATGTTGAGTAGCTTACCTTGAGTTGTGTAATGGAGTCGGCCGAAACGGAGTCGAGTGTAACCAGGACTGCCAACTTACGGTTGGCTCCAGCATCGCGGAGGGAGTGAGCGAGGACGAGTGCGCCTGGGAAAAGAGTCAGCTAGGATTTGAGGGGAAGAAGGCGTCAATTGGCGCACCAGGAAGATAAGAATCGCTCAGAAGAAGCTGTAGGATCGTTAGCGAGGCAAAATCGAGCGCAATTAGGTCAGAATGGATCGTACCGTAGCATAGATCTGCTCGCCTTTGGCACCTTGGGCAGCCATGATGATTGTATAGAAGCAAGAGTAGTTGACCAGCTGAGAGACAGATCTCGGCGCAGATTGTCCAGGTCAGCTACAACAAGTTGAAGAGTTCGGTCAGCAGCCCATGGAAAGAAGCTCTGGAGGAGAAGAGGAAGAGGAGAAGTCGTGGGATCACGATTTGACGGAGCTTGTCGAGGGTCCAAGCCAACAAGAAGGCAAAGCAAGCTCGATCTAGCAAGGGTACCTTGTGGAAGCTAAATGCTAGTACAGGTAGTGGTCTATGCTTTTGAAACGATGCAAGAATTGGATCTCTAGCGATGCCCAAAGGTATCTGGTATAAAACCTAGAGAGGGAGGAGAAAGAGTTGGAGAAGAAACAAAACTTGGAGAGGGGGTTAAAGCGAGAGCCAAGGCGTGACGTGATATGAGCATGAGCATGAGAATGGATGAGAACGAGAACAAAAATGAGAATGGCAGGTAATGTTAGTGTTCCATCCAATGCAATGCACCTATGCAGTGTATGAGATGATCCGATGATGGCCCCCGGCCCCAGACGATTTGGAGGGGGGGAACTTCCCAGTCCAGGTGCAGCTCCAGCAAACTAACTCAACTTAGGCCAGAACGCACTGGAGAGACTGGAGCTCGGGCTGCTGTCCCCAGTAAGCTCCTGTGGGTCACCCAAAACTCCAAGCGGGCACCATTATAACAGGCTATATGCCTGTAAAGCTTCAGCTAACTCCAGATACCTGTGTAAAAACCTCAATGGATGGGTTTAATCACGGCTGGGAACTTTGACGGTGTCTGACAAAACAGTCTGTGGTGACTCGACCCTTCAGGTACTAAACTCTAACTGTTCCAAGCCACAATGACCCTGAGGAACTCTCCTGTTCTAGAAGCGCCGAGGTCTGAGTCCTGACACTCTACAGTACTCCTACCGTCCAAGGGCAGCACAGCATAGCACAACATATAATAATTACCTGAGATATACAAATTTGTTGAATCATGGCCCCCACGTTGGTACAGAAAAGAGATTGAGGGTTCACAGCCTTCAATTGCACAAAACTTGGGACCGTTTTGGTGCTCCCTTGGTGCAGTAGAGTCTTGTACTAGGTCCGTAAATCGGGGCGGGTTTCTCGTACTAGTCAGTCGCCACTAATTTCAACGGCTGCACGATGATGGAATTGTCAGTTTCTAGTCCTGGTAGCTCCAACCTCTCTGCAATATACCATATCTATATAGCACGGCACTCGCGTCAGTCAGGGATTTCCTGCATATGATGCTCGTACCGTTCAACCATCCAGGGATGGAGTTCACGAGCGGGCTCCTGCATAAAACCGAAACTGGTCATGTTCCCCCCTTGTAAAGTTGCTTCGAGAATGTGACGCGCCGCTCAAATACGTTCATTTAATCTCAACCATTCCAAACTGTGGTTCCCTTTGGTGAAGCTGTTGGGTTGAAATGCACTTAAATCCCGCTTGGTCACTTCATCATGACACGCTGCGAGTCCCCTTTCTAATCTCAATCTCGCTCTTTGGTGTTTGTAAAGACATTCAAATCTCAGCCGAAAGAGCTAGCGCTAGCATTGGGACTAGCTAAGACTGTGACGTAGATTTGGTGTTTTCACTGTTGCAGATCACATTGGCTGTTCACTCGGACATGGCGTACCGAGACAGTAGACAGATATCGGGACAAAGACACGCGAGAAAACTTGTCACTTTTCCATACCAATGTGTCTCACTTCACCAAACATCGACAGTGCAGTTCTGCAATGCCGGGATCTGCGAAACTAAACTTGCATGATTTAGCTCAATTCACCTTGCGCAAAACCCTAGCTGCAGCACTATACTGTATCGACCAGCTTCATACTGCGTATGGATGCATCACACGCTGTCACTTGCATAAGTAGCCCACGTGAGCCATTGTTGCAATGATGGCCTCGTTTCTTTGCAAAAAAAACAACTAGCCCTGATTTTCACTGCTACTCCAAGTCTCGCCACTTCATTCATTATCGCATACACTAATTACCCTCGAGAGGTTTCTTGTCTTTGATGCCATAGCCCTTCAGGCCTGCAGCCTTCGTACACCCGGCCGAGTACATGTCTCGTCTCAACTCCCTTGTCTTTCACACCAAGCGCCAACGCTAAAAACCTTCCCAGCCGCTCCAAACGCTCTTTCCAATTCAAAGATCCCCTGAAAACGCATTCCGAACCTAGACCTACATGTCCTTCTTAAATGCGTGTTCTGGTTTGTGTGTGGTCTCGTAGTCGATGTGAACGTATGCCCGTTCGATGTCGGGAAGATCCTCCAACTTGATCTGGAGCGCCTCTGCGATGTCGTGACTCTCTTGAAGAGTCTGTGTTGGCTCCATAACAATGTCCACCTCGGCGATCAAACGAGGACCTGAGTGATACACACGCACGGTGTCAATGCCAACGATTGCATCGTCGTGCGTGACGCACACATATGTGATGAGCTGCTGTGTCTCGACAGGAGCTGTGACACCAACAACAAGCAGGAACTCGTCAAAAGCGGTATGTAGCCAGATACAAGAGATAAGGACTGACAGCAGGATGGCACCCATGGGATCAATCCACCAGACCAGCTTTGCGCCGCCAGTAGCTGTAAGAATACCAAAGCCGTTGATAAGAAGATCATTCCGATGATCCTGCCAGAGAATATTTACCTGGCTGTATTTGTCTTTGAGAGCCCAGCAGTAGAGGAAAAGGACGAATTTGGTGGCGAAGGCGCAGCAGACCGAGATGACAGCAGGAAGATGAAAGCCCTTATCAGATTTCGACTGTGCCAACTCTTGACATGCGAAGGCAATGATGATGAGGGAGACGGAAATCATGAGAAAGCAGAAGACAATATTTCCTACGGTCTCGAGACGTGCCTTGCCAGCGGGGAACCGTCTAGAATCAACATGGCGGATGGCTCGAGCCGATAGGATGAGTGTCAGGTTACTCAGAGGATCGAAGATGGAGTCGGCCATAGTAGTGAAAAGCGAAAGCGAGCCCGATGAGATAGCAGCGTAGAGCTGAAGGGCCGACAGAGCAACGTTGGCTGCAAGAGAACCCCAAACAGCAATGCGAAACTTGAGTTGATCCTCGCCATGCTGGTCGCGAGCTTCGTCACGATGCTCCTCAACCGACTTGAGCATGCGATCAATTGCCGCATTCTGATTTTCGTAAAAGCCCTGTAGCTTACGAGCTTTTATCTTGGAGCCGATCTTGCTGGGCATACAGTTGCGCCCAGGTAGGCTATCCCGCTTCCGCGACGTATTGGCTTTTATGTCGGCAATATCAGACTCCGTCTTGTAGCCGCGAGAGAGGCCATACGGATCATTGTCAATGGGACTATGCTGTCGACGCCCGGTGGCGGTAAGTTGGCTCTCGACATCAGTCATATGAGAAACGTTCCTGGCGATAGTCTCATTGTCGTCGACCGTTACAGGCTCAAAAGCGGTACTGGCTCCATTGTGTCTGGTCGAGGACCTCGAGCAACTTCGTGTTCGTGAGCGCTCGATAGATTGCAAGTGAATAGACTTGGGGTGAGCGTGATTATTATCTGGCGTCATGTCTTAATATACGGCGGCGGTTTCAAAGGGTAATATTGATGTATCGGAGAGGCAAATGCACAATATCGATGTTGTTTGTTACACAACGTGAAAAGCTGTTGGACGACGATATGTAAATGAGAAAAATGTTGAAGGGAGGCCAACAAAGAGGCCTTAGGAGCGAAGAAGGTGCCTCATCAAAAGCATCTACGAGTGCGGAGTGTAGACTAGATGCAGTGATGATCTCAGTTGATCGGCTGTAAGGCAAGATCAAAATCGAGGCCAATGGAAGTTACTGGTTGACTGTGCGCTGTACTGTAGTCAGTGGGCTATTCGATAAAGCTTTGTGCCAACGAATAGAGTTGATAGTATAGCAAGGACATGGATGTATAGGAACAAGGTCGAGGCAAACAAAGTTGTTTGATGAACGACAAGACATCTGATCCGATCTGGTTCATCCTTAGTACCTGTCGAATCTTGGCTCGGCCAGTCATGCTCCCACGTGGAGGAAGAGCGATGGGGACCTTCGCTCACGGCCTCAGGGCAGTCACGATGACATCCATTGTTAAGGATATCAATAGCGACGAGAGCTCGACGTTAACAACTGTACTGCAATACAGCGACGCTGGACCAATAGCGGTTAGTCAATTAGTGAGCTTCAGTTTCCGATGGAGCCGAAATAGAATGAGTAAGCGGAGCATGCTTTCCGAGTCCTAGTCCAACATGAAAAGGACGATATTGCATCACGGAAAGCTTCAATTAAGCAAATATCGGAGGAAGAGGAGCGGGAGACGTTCAATTATAGTTCGAATACGGCTCCGATAAGCCCAGGAACCGATCGGAGCAAGTCTCGGCGTCCCGTAACTTTTTACGTCTTGGAAACGTTTGGCTTCGGGCGTCTACGGAGCGGAAAGACGGACTGTCACGGACAGGGCAGGCCCACTTTGACATTTGACAGACGATTGCTTGTCTCCATAGATCTGATCTGGACTTCGGTAGCATGCAGGCCAAGGCCAGATTTAACTGAGGCTATTGCTCAGTCTATTGGCTTGGTATGCCGCTTTTGTACATGGGAACCCAAGATAAGCGGCCATGTTATACAATACAGCCAGCCACAATCGGAGGGTCCGAGTATCTGACAATTAGTATATAAGATAGACGTAGACACTCTCTTCGCTTTCTGTAAAATATTTGAATCGAGGTAAAATAACATCAAGTGATGTAGAGATTACCGACAACAGGGTGTATGGTACAAAAAGCAAGGTGCATGAGTCTAGTGCTTCTTGCAGATGCAGAAATCAACCGCCAAAACAATATCCCAGCTTCATTCTTCATTACAGCTTCGCCTCGATCGGCCTCTCACCTGAGCTCCTCTCCAAGATCCAATTAGTGATATCCTTTGCATATTCTTCCGCGCACAGATCTACGTGCAGAGCGTGGTATCCTCCCACATACGTCTTGACAACCTTATCCTCGATCTCCTGCCTCTTCGCGAACTCCATGGCGGCATCATAGCTGCAGGCCTTGTCATGATCTCCGTGGCCGAGCCAGAGAGACTTGACTTCCTTGCCCAGCTTCACGGAACCCGATTGCAGAGCGGCCGTTCGGTCGAGAAGCGACGCCAAACCCTCCAGCGTACCTGTATCGTGGCAAAGAGGATCTTCCTTGTAGCCTTTGGCTATCTCGGGTCTTCGCGTCAAGTTCATCACGTCGAGTTCATGCTTGAGCTGAAATCTCGGCAGGACCTTGCAGGCTAAACGACCTGCCATGACCTTGAACCAGCTGGGTACCTCTTCGGGCGCGAATCCGATGAAAGGAGCCTCCAAC
This sequence comes from Fusarium coffeatum, assembly GCF_003316985.1. Classification (NCBI taxonomy): domain Eukaryota; kingdom Fungi; phylum Ascomycota; class Sordariomycetes; order Hypocreales; family Nectriaceae; genus Fusarium; species Fusarium coffeatum. The sequence continues at coordinate 83,601 of NW_022157800.1, read as the reverse complement.
ATCCAACCGCGCACTTGGCTTACGAGCTTGGCATACTGAGGGTCAGCCGCAAGTGTGATGACCTCACCGCCGCCCATGGAGTGGCCTAGGACAAAGACCGGGACATCCGACGGCAGCTTACTCTCGATGAAGGCCGCAATATCGGCAATCACGCGTGGTGTCGAGCCAGTGTTTCCTTTGTCGGAGGATTGCTTGACGCTTCGGCCCCAGCCTCTCTGATCAAAACCGAAAACCTGGATGCCGCTAGAGGCTAAAATTCGATATACGTCATCATACCAGTTGACGTGGTCGCTGAAGCCATGAACGTGGATCACCTTGGCTTTGATGGGACCTTCAGGCTGTTGTCGCGTCAGCTTTTGTTTGGATCAGGGATCATTTATTGATACTTACTGTCCAGGTCTTGGTGTAGAGGCTGGCGTCTGCCAGCTGAAAGGTTCCTTCAATTTCGGTCGACATGGGTGCGCAAGTTCAGCAAAAGGGCAAATTATATGTGAGAAGATGGAAGACGAGAAGTTGCTGACTGTAAACAGAGTCAAGAATTACGTTCGGCCTATATTTCGCGACAAAGATGAGATGCAAACCGGTTACCATGAATCAAGATTTGGCTAGGGTCATGCTTGAGCCAAAATGGGGTCACATGTGACAAACCGTTGCCGATGAGCCTAACCTGCACTTGTTCTATTGGCCTCCATCGTGATGAGGCTTGGCCTCAGGACATTTGGCTTATTCCGACCTTGTTATATGCATATTCTGTAACTGAAAGCGGACAATACATTCATGTCAACATTTCTGTCACCTCGTATTGGACAATCTATTTTATGTTGAGCTGACAATAGCCACATACATCAAGCATGGCTTATCTCAGATTCGTCGCAATTTCAAACATCACATCCAGAGTCGATGTAAGTATTTCTGCTTATACTTATAGTCAATCAGAACGAGGTACAGAGTTAGGTAGTCTGCCACTGTGAAACAGACGTAACCACCAACCACGAGCTTGAGGTTCAACATCTTCTTCCGAGAGCCCGGGTCCACCATCTCGAACTCTATATCCGACTCTTATGTCCGGCTCTTGAATTTTGTCATCTATCACAAGTAATACTGATCTGATAAATTGGTCTCACAGAAGGGCATAACACAACTCACTGCCTCGCTTCTGATCCCACCTTTTCACATAGAAACTCTGTAATACTTGCTCCGAAGACCCAAGACTTGACAAAATGTTGAGATGTTGTTTTCTATGCACAGCTATCAATAACCACCATTGCCTAACTATGTCTTCCATTTTGAGGAGTAAATAACCAAACCGACGACGCCAACGAAAATAGGATATATGTCGAGTGGAGTTCTCTTTGCTGCTGCTGGCGTCCCAAATCATTCGCCATAGAGACTCAGACATAGATACCAGGATATATAATTTACATGATTCGTCTAATCTTTCTTCATCCCCGTAGCCCCATCCATATTATGTTTTTGCGGGAAAGCTGCGGTGCTCTATATCACCTAAAATGCTTCAAGGTTTCTTCTCCTCGTCCTTGGAGTTCCTGCTCTTTTCGTTGTGTTCAAAACTCTCCTCGTCGTCTTTCTCCAGGTCATCCTCGAGTTCCTCGGCCTCAGTGATGTGTGCCCGTGAAGCGGTCGCCCCGCTTTCCTTGGAAACCTCACCACCGCTCATCTGCCACTCCATGAGCTTACTGAATGCGCTCCCCTTGTCGGCTGCAAGCTGCCTGTAGCTACCAATTTCAGCGACCTTACCCTCGTTGTTGAGAACAATAATTTGGTCGGATCGCTTGATAGTTGAGAGACGATGAGCAATGGAGATGGTGGTGTTGCGGCCACGCAAAAGACCAGCCAGGGCTTCGTTAACGAGAGTCTCTGACTCGGCGTCTAGTGCGGATGTGGCTTCATCAAGAATCAGAATATCGGGGTCCTTGAGTAGAGCTCGTGCGATGGCAATTCGCTGCTTCTGACCTCCTGAGAGCTGAGAACCACGAGCACCTACCTGAGTTTCTAAACCGTCGGGCAGGTCGCTGATGAAGTTGCAGTTTGCTCGTCGCGCAGCGGAAATAATGTCGTAACGACTCGCCTGGGGCTTTCCATAGGCAATGTTCTCAGCGATGGTTCCAGAGAAAAGAACAGGTTCCTGAGAAACCATGCCAATGCGCCTTCGCAGAGACTTGACATTCATACCCGAGATGTCTTGACCGTTGATAGTGATAGAGCCCGATGTAGGATTGTAGAATCTAAGCAGCAGAGAAGCCACTGTGGATTTTCCACCTCCTGATGGACCAACAACACACACGTTGCTACCAGGAGAGATCTCGAAATCCAACCCGTTGAAAATCTTGACGGCTGGCCGAGTAGGATAGGCGAATGTGACATCGGTAAATCTGATAGGACCCTGTGCTGATTTGACCTGAACACCGACTGTTTGCGGAATTCCAGGTTTGCGATCTTGCAACTCGAAAAGTCGACTTGCGGCACCGACACCCTTCATGAGTTCTGAGTAGAAGCCCGAGAGACCGAACAAACTTGAACCAGCAAATGCAGTGTACATCATAAACGAAGTCAGGTCTCCAAGGGACATGGCGCCGCTGCGTACGAAGCCACCTCCAACAACCAGCATAGCAAGAATCGTCATATTACCAGCCCAGCCGGTTGAAGCAAAGAATGTGGCAGCGATGAGTGATTCCTTTTTACCGAGGGCAAAGATCTTTCGAATCTGGTTGTTGTAGCGGCCGATTTCCTGTACTTCACCGACGAATGCTTGGCTGGTCTTGACGTTGCCCAGTCGCTCTTCAGCAATCTTGGTCAGAGTACCCAAATTCCTCTGGATTGATCTGCTGACGTTTCGAATGGCTCGACCATAGATGAAGGCTCCAACTGCAATAGGTGGAAACATGAGTAGCAACAGACCTGTCAACTTGGGGCTTGTCCAGACCATGATAGCAAAACCAGCACCACCACTGAAGAGGGCGCGGAGACCGTCGCTAAGATTTTGCGTCACAGACTTGCCAACAATAACCGTATCGGAGCTGAGGCGTGAGATAAGATCACCTACACGGTTCGCATCAAAGAACTCGGCATCCTGAACATATGTACGTCGATAGAGCTGGGATCGGAGTCTTGCAACGACACGTTCGCCAATGATTCGGAGAAGGATGACTCGACCAAAGTTGGCCATAGCTCCAATTGTCAAGACGGTACCCAATCCAACGAAGAATTGGTTCATGGTTAAGCCAAACAAACGGACGTCATCGGCTTCACCTTTGGTAGCAAGATCCAAGATTCGACCAACAGAGAAAGGGATCAACATGGTGACACTAGAGGAAATAACCAGGAAGACAAAAGCAATACCGAGCCAGCGGATTTCCGGACGGGCAATCTTGATCAGTCGTACGATTTCGTCCGAACCAGCTTTTCCTGCCTGTTTTCCCTCTTTCGAGAGTTTAGCAGCTAAGTTAACTTGGGCAGCCCGGGTGGCTTTCTCGCTCTTGGTAAACTCTTGCTTATGTTCATCCTCGGCAATTTTCCGATTAGCTTCAAGCTCGGCGGGCTTCTTGGCGCCTTCTTCGACCTTGGTCTGGATTTCCTGGAGTAAACGAGGGGCTGTTGAGAACTGTCGCAAGGCGTAAGAAACTGAACCAGGTTGGAAGGGTCGAGTTCGCGCCAGGGGGAGTCGGGCATGAGAGGGAGTATTGTTTGCTGGTGTCCGGAAGGTAGCGATTGAGAACGGTGGGAGAGCGGTTTGACGGGTGCTGGAAGCATGGAAGGGCCTTGTCTGAAGAGTGAAAACTTCAGACTTGTATAGAGAAGGCCCTAATTGAGTTCGCGATGCAGCCAGAGACACTTGCGAGGGCTCGGCGAGGCGTGGGAGCAGCACGCGGCGTGCTACTCCCGAGACCATGATGACGGTAGGGAATTGATTAGATGCCGACTCAGCGTAGCATGTTCAGCAGCGGCGTTGTCGACCGGAGAAACAAATGGGAGCTTGATCTGCAGGCCGAAAGAAGCAGGTGAAGCTGACAGACACTCTAATTATGAATGAGAAGGGATCGAAGTTGAGGTGGTTTGTAATGCCGTCATCGCCGTAGCGGCATTTCTCAGCTTCCGAGTTGCGACAAGCTCAGATATCCAATGCTCACAAAAAAATTTGGTGGGGACCGTCGCGAGCTGGTGGGTTATGGTGCGTCCCTAACACGGAAGTCTCCCTGTCCTGCCCCTGCCCCTCCATTTGTCGGAGCTATCCATGTAAGCATCTACTTGAATTGAGAAACACTCACAGGAAACAGTTGTCGTTTTTCTTACAAACAACGCACAATTGATAAATCATCACAAGATATGGACAGTCAATAACGACATCACTTGTCAAACTCTCGCAGCAGAGCAAACATATTCTACATCGTGTAGCCATGAAAACATATTTTGATTGAACGCCACAACCCTGCTTCTGCAGCCTTGAGCACGCAGGTACTGACCATTGCAACTATCTATTATACACTCTGACCGGAGGGTTTCTCGAAGATGATCCCTCTGCCACCCACTTGTCCAAGACAAGCCGATTTTCAAACCTGCGCCGATAAAACGCCATTCCGTGTAGGATATGCCCTGTTAAACCTGGCAAACAAGACAGACACCCCAATCACGACTGGGAGCCTTCTTTGAGCATCTGAGCAACATCAGCATCGATGCCATCGTCTCCTCCTAGATCAGGAAATTCTTCGTTATCGACGCGGCGACGTTTGTTAGATCCGTTGGTGGAAATCGGCAATGACTGGTAGTGTGCAGTCTCTTCTTCGCCAGCTGACTCAAGAGCAGCAGCGGGTTCACCTTCTGGTGTTAGTGCTTCTGGTGTAGGAGCGTCGAAAGGCTCAAATGCCGGAGGGGTGAGAGCCTCCATTTCTGGCCTGTCTGGCTCAGCGGGAGTGCTGGAAGACTCTCCGTCTCCAGAATTTCCGTTGCTCTCCGCTGGGCCCAACGCTCGCATGATGCCAACTTCAACCTGTTGCTTCTTCTCTTCAATCTCGACCTTGCGAGACTTTAATTGAGCGTGATCTGATTTCTCCTGCTCCAATGCGGCTCGGTTAGCATTGAGTAGTGTCTCTAGGCCAGAAACGAGGCCCTCCCTGGCCTTGACACACTCGGCAACTGCATTCTCGGCATTGGCCAAAGTTTTGAGAAGGCCATTCAGACGAGCCGCGTAGACAGGCGCAGAAGGCACAGGTGTTGATGGGTCAGTTTGTTTCTCGTACTCCTGACTTGCAGATGCGATTGTGGCCTTCAGAGGAGGGCTCAACTTGGTAACAGTTTGGTGAGCAGACACCAAAGGAGCAAATTCGGATGGGATGGAAGCAGCGGCGGCAGCAGAAGCTCCACCGAAAGGAGAGCCACTGAACCCGGGCTTTGCCATGCCACGAGCCTTGTCGAGCTCTAACACCATGATTAGCCACTACTCTCGATAATGAGTTGATATCATTTTGTACTTACCTCCAATACGAGCATCAATGGCAGCTTGAATAGGTGCTTCGAAAATTGATCGGTCTCTCCAGACGTCTATAACGCGCTTGAGTTTGGCCTGGAGTTCCGCTGGCGCTCCCTTATAAGCAACGGCAGCAGCTTCTGCAATCACTGGCGCAAATGCAATAATAAAGTCGTCTTTATGCCGTATTTTAGACTGCTGAGCCACCTCTGCAAGATGAATTAGCCAAGTTTCCAACAACCAAGATCCAAACATACCGTTTGCGAGATAAATCAAGCTCAGTCGCTTCGTGCTGGAAGAGTCTTTGAGACGTTGCAACCAAAGTTGTACGGTGCGGTCTGCATGGCGCCTGTGACCTATTGTCAGTCATTGTCCCAAACGGACAAACAAGAGACGCGTACCTATGGAACATGATCCACTGCGCAGCCGTGGCGATGCTGTCATGGCTTTCATTGAGCGACGAGAGTCGCGCAAGTACGGAGTCATCGTTGTAAGCCATCTTGATAGCAAACGCTTTTCCGCCGGCTCATATAAACAATGAACGACAACTAGTAGAATCGAAACCAAGCTCAGAAGTATGGATGAGATGGCGCGAGTATTATCTAAGGCTTTTGTAGCTTTTGTTGTTGTAGTATCACTCTGGAGACGTCTACTACAGCTACTTGCAGGAATAATATTCGGAGCTTTTGCTAACCGTCTTTAATACGCAGACAAACAAAGCAGAAGTCTCGTTACGATCCGCTTTGCCTGTAAAAGTATACCGAGGGAGTTAAACTGATGCGCAACGCAAATGTGCGAGGAGATGAAATGTTTTCTTTGATAGAACAAGGAGAGTTTATAGATTGAGAGCTAGGCCAAGCAGCATAAACATCCGATAAAGTGGAAATAGCTTGTAGGCGCATGAATATAGCGCTTTGGTTCATATTTCAGACCCACCCGAGCAAGCTACGTTGCGAGCAGGGCACTCACCGCCCGGCAGAATCCACCTCATCAGCTAGGATGGCCTACTTGGCAGTAACTGAATAGGAGGACCATAGCAACAGCATTCACTGACGATTGTCGCTTCGGATAACAAGAGCCTTTTGATTCCCGAGCATCATCATCCGATATTTCCCACCAAGCGGCGCATACTTAAGATAAACGATCGACATCTAAAATCTCGCACATTCAAAATGGCCGACCGATTCCCTTCACTTGAGGACTTCGATTCTGGGGGTATATATGCATCAATAGCACGCATGCGCGGGATGAACGCTGACGTGTAATCTAGCGCAAACCGATATCAAGGACCCGTCTGCTGAGCCCTCGACTGATGATTTCCTCGCTCGTGAGAAGGCTCTCCTTGGAGACGATGCCGAACAGTTCACAACCAACAATGACGCCGCTGCTTTTGCTGATGCCGACGACGATCTCCTCGGCGGCGCTGGCGACAACGAGCAATCTACCTTCGAGTCTCAATTCCCTGACCTGACCCAACCTGAAGCTGTAAGTCAAATAACCTGATGTCATATCTTCCATTCGGAGACTTATGCTGGATACAGGGTACTGGAGTTTCTGCTGGAACAGGCATCACAGGACCTTCCGTGAGCTACAACTCGGGATACCAGGCCGCCTCCGCAGAGGAGGAGCAGGAACCTGAAGTCATCAAGGAGTGGCGCGAACGCCGGGATAACCAGATTGCTAAGCGTGCCGAACAATTCGCTGCCCAGCGTGAAGAGACGATCAAGGAGGCTCAGCAGAACATCGATGACTTCTATGAGAACTACAACAACAAGAAGGAGAAGGGCATCACCCAGACACGAAAGGAAGCCGATGAGTTCCTGGAGAGCCGAGAGGACACTGTTTCCGGCGGTACCAGCTGGGACCGAATCGCCAAGTTGGTGGATGTGAGCGGCAAGGGAGCCAAGGGAGGTGCTTCTGGTTCAGGCAAGGAGCGCTTCCGAGAGTTGCTAGTGAGCCTACGAAAGGACGAGAAGGCGCCCGGCGCCACGGGCTACTAAGATGATCTCGTTTGGGGAGTTGGTATATCTATCCACAGATAGAGTTGCAGGTCGGTGCGGAGCACTAGACGTCACTTTTTGATGCATGCAATATTCTGGGTTCTTCATGTATTCTCAAGTTTAGGAGTCCAGGTTTAATGGCAATGACGTGTGAATAGAAGGCACGTTTCGACTGGTAGTTTGTCTCGGTTTCTGTGAATACGAATCAAAGGACAAATCCGCGAGGATTCAGATTGGAACCATCTTCTATTCAATCAATACTGATCACATTGGCCTTCCATCGTTGTCGAGCTCTATAATAAGCTAGGCAGCCCAGGAATCTTAGTTTTTTCCGAAGTAAGAGTTGTAGCCGAGAACCTTGCGGCCGGCACCGTACAAAGAGGCTTCGATTTCGTCAGCGTTCAAGTTCGTGTAAATGCCGCTCTTTCAAAATCGTCGAATAAGACTTACCGCCGAGGGTACCCCAGAGGAGGATGAGGTAGGGGGTCATCAGAACGCGGGCGCGAGGACCCTATCAATCGGTCAGCTAGAAGCTCAGAGTAGCTAGAAAGTCAATTCGGTCGTACAATCTTCCAAAGACGGGTGTGGTTCTTGTAAGCGTTCTGGTAGTAACGCTGGTTCTGAGGAACAGGGTTCTTGGCGTTGACGAGACTGGATGAGCGTCAGTGACGGATTCTCGTATGATGTGATGTTTTGCGCGATGCCCGGAGCTTGAAATGGCCCATTGGTTTCGAATGAAGCGGCCAGGGCTATCGAGAGAATCGCTCGCTATTCAATTGTACGTACGGCATTTTGAAGTCGGTTAAGGAGAGTCCTGGGAGGCTCCGATTGTTGGTTTCGTGTGGGGTGGTTGAGGTGCTGAACGGAGGATGTCGAAGTTCGGGTAAAGAAATGAGGCCATAACTTGATTGGGAGTCGGGTGCGAGGGATGACTCAGCATAGCTTTCGAGGTTCCCGTTGGCGGGTGGGCACGTGCAAGCGCAACCCCCCCTGCCTTTACAATTGATGGAGCACTTTCAGATATCGAATAAAAAAGATATGGGGATCTACGACATGAGTTAACTTTGGCTCTTGTCATTAAGCCTCAAATTTGAGATAATCCTGATGTTTCTCACACGAATTATTCCCAACGAACCGATGCGATGATACGTTACCAGCTGAAGCTGGCGAATTTACCCAGCCATGCATTTAAACCTTACAATATTTCGAGCTCGCCAATACACATACGCTCGATGCATTCATACAATAGCCCAGCACCGGCCTCGTCATACGACATCAAACCTCAGACTCATACGCCCATACAATAACAACAGATATATATATTCCTACCAAGTGGAAAGACATACGACGAGACAGAAAAGTCCTGGGTCAACTTCGAAGAAACGAGCAGCACAGCATGGAGATCCAACATGGCGATCGAAAACCAAACAACTTATCCCATTGGGTATTCGCCAGCATGGAGCTGGAGAACAAAGTGTGTCGAATCAAGATACCGGCTCACATAAAGTATCATCATGGGAGCGCCGACTCGTGACCGTTCGTCACAGTCATGGAGAGCGAGGAGCTTGGGATGTGTTCATGCAGCTTCGAAACGAAGACGATGAGCACCTTGTGACTGAACCTCGAGCCGAATTCTTGAGGGATAACATTCTAAAGGCGGCATTGATGCATGCTGACAGGATGGAGGAGCTTTTCACATTTGCCCAAGACCTCCAAAAGACTTACAATTTCGAATGGCCTGAGCTATATCTGAAAGTGGTTCATTTCTACCTGGCCCAGACCGATTGCGAAGCTGCGTTTCGTTGGCATTTGAAACTCATGCCTACTTTTCGTCCTGACTTGGATAGCTTTGGTGCTTTTCTAGCAAGCTTTGCTCTTGACCGAACTCCTGTTATTCAGAGCACTTTGACCACAATATACGTCTTTAATCCTTTTCGCGAGTTGTACGATTATGTTGTGCCAACTCTCTTCGATTCTGGCCAGTCACATGCAGCTCGCGTTTGGAGAAAGCGTTTTATTCTGTTTAATGATCATGCCAAATCCCAAAAGTCTATGCCGTTTCTTGACTTTCTGTCTCGCTACTTCTCTAAAGTGCAGCTCACCAAAGAGGAATTGGCAGTACTCAATCGAGAAGCTGGATTTAGATATGACCCTGAATCAGATACAGCCAATAAAGATGGCTCTTTAGGGCAGGACAAAGGCATGTTCAGCGATAAATTTGCAGCTAGGTGGTTTGCCAGCTCCTGGACGTCGGCAGAGTTTGCAATCAATCTGATGCATAAACTTGGCCTTCGGGACATTGGCCCGCAATCGTTGCAATCCATTGCTCTAAGAGAACAAGATACTCAAGGGGTCAATGATCGCTTAAAACAGCTTCGAGACTTAGGGATGACTGTTTCCTCAACAGCTTATTGCAAAGCTCTTATATCTTTTGCTGGCAGAGGGGAAGACGAATTGCTCAGGGATCTCTTGCATTGCGATATACACCCAGACGAATTCGATAACTCAGAGACGCGAGTGACGCTGCTGGCTGCTTCTGCCAAAGCGCAAGATTGGAAGCAAGAGCGATTACTTCAGGAGGTTGAGGCTTTGATTATCAAACCGGCATCCAGGCCGAGAAAGGTCAAGACGCTCTCCGAGGAGCTCAACCAAAGTCTCCGTGCTGCATTGTCAACGCAAGGTCTGGCGAAAGTCAGAAGCGTCTTTGATAAGATGGACAACCTGAGTGTCAGTATAGAACAGAAGAACTCAGAGGCATTTCTTGACCGCGTGTTTGAGGGTATCTGGTATCATCCCAAAACCAGCAAACAAAAATTTCACGGCTACCAGGAGGATCCTCAGCTTGACAGAGCTATCCATTTGTCGCTACGTGTAGCACGGCATGGGGTCGCTATCCCTATCAAGTATTGGCAAATTCTGCTCTACAACCTTGGACGTTTAGGACGCTTGAACGAGCTTGAGGAGTTAAGCCATGAGATATGCGAATTATACAGCGCGGACCCTGGAGGGCTGATTCCAGTACACCGGTGCGATATGCCACCCAAACCCAAGTCGGAACCCAAGATACCCGGCAATGATTCTGTGGGATGGGCCGAGTATCGCTCGTTCCCTGACGGCAAGAAGAAGAAAAGTCATTTCAGAGAAGAATTTTGGAGAGCGGAAATAGGCTTGGCCGAAGAGGCATCAAATGCCCTTTCAACACAATCTCAAACACAACCGAAGTCTGTTACCAAGACCGGAAACCCCTCAAAAAAGGACAGTAGTCCCGAATATGTGTTTTGTATACCGGCCGACCTGCCTTTTACCAACAGGCAACATCCCATACAGAAGATTTTTGACGTCAGTCTGCAACGTGCTATACTTCGATGGGGATTTGACAAGACACTGGGACAAGAGCCGTCCAAACTTTCGGTTGCGAAGACCAAAACTGGAGGAATCACCGACTTTGACCTAGCATGTGGTGTCCGTCTCTTGGCTTTGCTGAAGCAGAAAGGCGTCTATATCGACCAGCAGGTGGTGCGAAGTGCGATCATCAGACGTCTCGCTGTGGCACACCTACCAGGGAGGACAAGGGCAAGGGCGCGAGACGACAGGGAGCTATCACCTGCAAGTATAAAGCAGTTGGTGGAAGAAGCATGGGGCTCTCCAATACTACCCAGCGAGGGTCAGCTGGCTATGGAGATGGAGAATATGAAGCCAAAGTTATGGAAGAGCTTTCCTAGGCTTTTCGAGAAGAGTTATGATAAAGACGAAACTGCTTGACGTACTGTCTACGCCACGATTTACCATAATAAATGATTCTAACTAGTATAATATAAAAATAGACAAAAAGCCGGGACTCCAAACACATCAAAGGGCATGTCCCTTCATCACCTGCCTTACATTGTATTGGTACATGTTTATAATAGAGGCTGCCTCCAAGCTCTTCTGGTGTGAGCTCCAAGAGTCAGCGGGTATTCCTGAGATTTTGATGTTTAAACGCCTTCTACTCGTGTTTCTTGGGCTTGATCACCAACAATATGATCATACCAAATATGATAAGAATGAGAAGGAGGATAATTTTGCGTTTGGTGGTTTTCCGTTGGTAGCCTGAAGCAACCACTAGCTCCTTATCAGCGGCCTTGACATCGGTGTTCATGCGCTCAACATTATAGTCTATACGATCCAGCATCGTGCCTTGGTCAATGACCATGTTCTGGAGATCCCGGAAAAGATCGGATAATTCGATAATGCCTTGGGCAATGTCCTCAATCTCCCGCTCTCGTTGAGCAATGGCCGCGTCATTGGAATGACGCACCCTCTGTTGAGTTGCTTGAAGAGTTGACTGAGAAAACGATCTGTCCGCATCTGATTCTTGTAGAGAGGGGTCAAAATATGAGCCAGGTTGAGGGGTGCTAGATCTCTCTCCGGGACTTAGAGCGCCAAATACACCCATTCCACGAAGCTCTGCGAATACACGTTAGAACGATTCTGACAACGATTGGGAAGAGATCTACTTTTTAAATATGCACTTTGCTTCTTTCTGAAGCTAGCACTTGCATCTTGGACCCGCGAAGCCAGCGAGATTTGAATGTTCTTGGCCATAGTCTCTTCTGCCCTTGTTATAGTACCGGCATGCTGGGAATCGCGCACCATCTGTTCAATCTTCTGTATACAGCGATGGCAGTCGTGAAACCCTTTGGTAATCTCCTGAGTAAGGTCCTCTATTTGCGCCTCCTCGGCCTTCTTCGCTTCTTCGTCATTGAAACCAGGCAACACATGTTTCTGATGCAGCTTATCTAAGCTCTGGCCCTTTGTCGCAATGTTGGCGAGCAAGTCGGTAATGGTGTCGGAAACTTCAGCCCATCGAGGGGGCAACACGTCCATCTCAATGACGGCATCGCCGTCATCCTCAAAGGCACCAGCCGAGAGAAGGCCACGACGGTCATCGTTCGGATAGCTACTGTTATAGTTGTTGTCGGCGGCAAGGAGGCCAGAACCAGTGGTGCCCGGCCCGTAAGGTCTTCGCGGGGTGGGATGATGCGCGTAAGACTGCCGATATGAAATGTATCTTTATTGTAAATCTGCATCAGCACAAAGTCGCGATATGGTGGGAGTAGGCAAGAATAGGCATCGTACAGGTTGGTGCGGTCTCGCCACATGGCGGACGCAAATGCGAGATCGTATCGATCGTCAATATAAGAAATAGGATGGGAGTTCAGGGAATCGATTGAATCGCTGTGACGAGCGTCATGAGATTGTTGGTGAAGGTATTGTCGTCATGAGTGTGAGGATCTTGGTTAGTCGAGGTGAGATGCGATGCGATGCTGGTCGTGGTTGATAGCTACTAGCTGGCTTCAGCTGGGACTGGGAGGGATGAAAGCATTACGACACTGGACAGCGGAAAGTCCACTCCTGGACCCGTTAGCCAAAATGGAGGAGGTCTCCAGTCTCCAGTCTCCCTTCTCTGGGCAGGGCAGGTACCTCTAACTTAGGTACATTTGGGGGGCTTCTCAGGAAATAGTAGGTACTATCCGTGGAACAGGTCAGCGGGAACTTGCAGCGAACCAAAGGTCCGCCTGAAACGGACTCGGGAGGAAGCCGCACAGTGTGCGAGGGCAGTTATGGAAAGCTCCAACCACTAAGCAGTGAATCACAGACTCCCTGAGCATGCGAAACACAGTGCATTATTTCATTCCCTTTGTCGACCTATGCCATTTCCTGCCTTAGGTACCTATTTCCCCCTGACCTCTGGCTCTCCCCACGGAAGCTCCAACCAAACGAAAAGGTCCGACATTCTTGGCTCGAGACCCCGCGACCAGAACTTATCCAAGTCATCTTCTTCATTCTCGTGCGATCGACATCCACCTTTTTACTTATACACTTCTTCTAACATACACAATCAACATGGTAAGTTGGGCACTCTTGTTGCTTGGTCCAGCTGCGTATCTATCCCCTCTTATCTGACCGCCTTGTTCTCTTGCTGTGGCGTTATGGCTGAAGAGCATTGAACCCCGCGGCTGCTTGGGAGAGGGGCTCTATCGTATCTGATGGTTCTGGCGATGCCTTGTTTCGGGATCTTGGACTGACAATTTTGTTACTGTAGGCCGACTCACTTACCGAAGAGCAAGTTTCCGAGTTCAAGGAGGCGTTCTCCCTCTTTGTAAGTCAATCTAGGCGCACCTACACCTTTCGCTGAAGTTGTTGCTAATTTCATTGTTCAGGACAAGGATGGCGATGGTGAGTTATGCTCCCCTTTTTCGCGACGAGCCTTCACTGGCCCGAGCCGATATCCAAATAAACCCAAATAAAGCATCGAATCATTGTCCATACTCGCATTCACATTCTTTCGAGGGCTACGTTCTTGATGAACATGGGCTAAACATTTGTTACAGGCCAGATCACTACTAAGGAGCTCGGCACCGTCATGCGCTCTCTCGGTCAGAACCCCTCTGAGTCCGAGCTTCAGGACATGATCAACGAGGTTGACGCCGACAACAACGGCACTATCGACTTCCCTGGTGCGTTATTTCTTAGATCGGCTGAAGAATTATGACACTGATAATGGAGAAAAGAGTTCCTTACCATGATGGCGCGCAAGATGAAGGACACCGACTCCGAGGAGGAGATCCGCGAGGCTTTCAAGGTGTTCGACCGTGACAACAACGGCTTTATCTCCGCTGCCGAACTCCGACATGTCATGACCTCCATCGGCGAGAAGCTCACTGATGATGAGGTTGATGAGATGATCCGGGAGGCTGACCAGGACGGTGATGGCCGAATCGACTGTGAGTTGCTTTTGCATTGGATAACCAAAATTTCACAGGCATCCTGTTGCTAACAGAATCTACAGACAACGAGTTCGTCCAGCTTATGATGCAAAAATAAGGGATTAATATTCTGATACCTCGTCGACCAACTCTCCCGACTTGCCGTCTTTATACTCTCGCTAGCCGATGAGTGACGAATAGGTATGGCATCAAGGGGAATACGTCGAATCTTGTTTACTTAGTGGCAAAAATTCAAGCGATATGGAGGGCATTTTGGACTGGTTGGGATGAAGTTATGAATTGTAGTGGCTTGCTTTCCGTGGTACTTGATGTCTCCACGGATGTTGTGCCATGGATTTCACCTGCATGGCTTCTAGCAACTGAGATATTTTCCTTCTGGCAGGCGCTCCTATTGGGTGACATAGTTAAACTGATGACTTTTTCCATGATCTATGCGCATCTGTAAGCACAACCATGCGACTTCGGTGAGGGGCAAGCCGAGTAAGGCGGTCAAACAAAATGCGACGTTTCAGCCAATTTCACGGCTGGACGAGGCCCGGGAACCATGTAACGAGCGACCTACAAGGCTGCAATCAGCCCTACAGCCCACCCAGCTGGTGTGCGCCTCACCCAAGGACGAACCAACCCATTCAGTATCATTAGATTAGATAAGAATGCGATCGTAGTGAATCGACATGTATGCACTGTGTCAATCTGAGTATGCATTAGCGCTCCATGAAACAGCATTAGCAGTGGACGGCCATTTTGCTTATCCAGAGTTGCGAATGGTCATGTCAAGGGGGTTGCTGATGTTAGTGTTTTCAGGGGTATTGAATGTTTCTACTGAGGGAGCCGACCCCGAAAGGATCGGTTTTCTAATTGGATGACCCCCAACTCTCAAGGCCCCAAAGCTCGAGGCCTAGGCATTCTGTTAGACCATGCCATGCCAGCTCACGATCCATCGTCTAATCTAATTGTGGGTTTGCAAGGGAGGGACCTAATCTAGGGACCTGCCAGGATCCATACAAAGGATCCTCTGTTGAGCAGAAACATTCTGTCGATACGAATGATCTTAGGTACTAAGGCACAAGTACTACTGCTCAGCTAGGTCTGTTTGACAAAGCTTGTCAAGTTTACCTTTGTCCTGCGCCACGAGATGTTACCACAAGATAGGAACCTGGGTTAGTAGTCCAGGTGACACAATAGGTAATGGCCGAGGTACAAATCCTTTAATGAGTTACCTCAGTGTCGGATGAATGCCAAGCGAAGGGAAGTAGTTTACAGTGAATAAGGGACTGGACCCTGTCAGATCCAATGTATTATGTCGAGGTATGGATACGGCGCATTCATTCCTTCACGTGTTAGCTGGACGCCCGCCGCAATTTCCATCCAATCCATCCAATGTCCCCTTCTCACCTATATGCAGGTCAGGTCAGCCACAGACAGACTGGACAAAGTCAGTCATTAGTTTGTGCTGTCATTATACTCTTTTGGTTGAGAGTATGAATTACAATCGCCCTTCATCAACCAAAACCACCTATCCTTAAAAGTCTTCGGTTTTCTTTACTTTCCTTCTTTCTAAGAGGAAGAAAGTGTGTTTTGTAACATCAAGCGCTGTCATTCAGGCTCAACGGCTCTCGGTCCTGTGTCTACAGCTAGAATTGGAGGCTTAGTCCCCCTTTGAGTCGAGACACATCGCCGACTTTTCTGGACATTGGAACCCAACACGACACACATCACCTCAACAGCTTGGATTCCCATCGCTCTTTCCGCCCTCTTGGGTCTGAGATGTGAAGTATCAGCTTGTTCTTCACCCTCTTCTGGTAACCTTTGACTCGGTTCACTCACTACTACCTGTACGTTACACAATGGCGGGTCCCTTACGGCGAGGCCGTCTCTGGGCTGGTGTCGTCTTCATTTGGATCTTTTGCTTCTGGTACTGGTCAAGTTCGGATTCGGCTTTCTCTTTGTTTGGCAACAATGATCCTCTTGCCGGGAAAGGCGCCAATGCTTGGACGCGAAGACTGCCCAAATATCCAATTCCTCAAGAGAAACTGGCCGTATTACCTGAGATTAAGGGAGATGTCAAGGTCCCCAAGATTCAAGCCAATGCGCCAGTTGAGAGCGCTGCAGCAAAGGAACTGCGATTAACACGTCTTGCCGCTGTCAAGAAGAGCTTTGAACACAGCTGGAGCGGGTATTCCAATTACGCATGGATGCATGATGAAGTGACTCCATTGACTGGCAAGTCTAAGGATCCTTTTGGCGGCTGGGCTGCGACACTGGTCGACGCCCTAGATACCCTATGGATCATGGATATGAAGGAGGAGTTCACAAAGGCTGTCGCCGCCGCAGATGGTATCGATTTCACTCGAAGCCATATGACTACTATTAACATATTTGAGACCACCATTCGCTACTTGGGTGGTTTCTTGTCGGCATATGAGTTGAGTGGGAAATCTCATCCTATTCTGCTCAAGAAGGCTATTGAGCTGGGAGACCTCCTCATGGTGGCTTTTGATACGCCCAACCATATACCCATCACTCGATTGGAGTGGAAGAAGTAAGTTTTTGCGAGTCGATGATCATTGTACATTTACTTACACATGCTTAGAGCCGCCTATGGCCAATCTCAGTCTGCATCTCGAGAGACTCTTGTTTCTGAGTTGGGCTCTATGAGTCTAGAGCTCACCAAACTGTCTCAAATCACTGGCAACATGAAATACTATGACGCTGTCAAGAGGCTCGGAGACCAGTTTGAGTCTACGCAACTCAACACTCGCCTTCCTGGCATGTGGCCAGTGGTTGTTGATGCCTACACACCAGCATTCCATGCTGGCTCAGAATTTACCCTCGGTGGTATGTCCGATTCGCTGTACGAATACCTTCCGAAATGGTATCTTCTTCTTGGTGGTCAACTAGAGCAGCCCCGTCGATTGTACGAGAACTTCATCCCTGTCGCCATCAAGCACCTTTTCAAGAGGGCATTGACTCCTTCGGAAAAACCAATCATTATTTCTGGCGATTACCAGGTAACAGATTTGCCAGGACAACAACCCAAGTACACATCTGTAGCACGAGGTCAGCACCTGACCTGCTTCGCTGGTGGTATGATGGCAATGGCTAGCAAGATATTCAACCGCCCAGCTGATCTGGATATTGCCACTCAACTCACGGACGGCTGTATCTGGGCTTATCAGGCAACTCAGTCTGGCCTTGGTCCCGAGGTCTTTAGTTTCATCTCGTGCGGTAGCGTTGATGTCAAAGAGACGGGCGACTGCACCTGGAATGAGGAACGATGGCTCAAGGCCATCGAAGAGCAACATGCCCCCGACTTTAAGGCCCCGCCGATGAAAGGGCCTGAATGGAAGCAGCCTACCGTCCAGGATGTTGTTAAGAAGCATAATCTTCCCAAGGGCATGATTGATGTGGGTGACCCCCGGTATATCCTAAGACCAGAGGCTATCGAGTCCATCTTCATCATGTATCGAACCACTGGCGACGCGCAGTGGATGGAGAAGGCCTGGACGATGTTTGAAACAATCGAGAAGGTGACTCGAACCGAGATCGCAGCTTCGGCAATCGACGATGTTACGAAAGCAGAGCCTACCAAGATGGATAGCATGGAGAGTTTCTGGTTGGCCGAGACGCTCAAGTACTTCTATCTCATCTTTAGCGAGTTCGATGTGATCAGTCTCGATCAGTGGGTGTTGAACACTGAAGCACATCCTCTGAGTCGTCCCGATGTAAAATAGGTAAGGGATGTGAAGTGAAGAGGGAAAGAGGTTCAATGTTGTGGGAGCGACTCTGCTTGTATTCTTATATGTACCTAGTCAATAATTCATGCGTACACGAAATAAATCATTATCGTATTATGATATCCATTTACTCTTGTTAAATCGCTATTGAGTGTATCTGAGTAGGCAATTAATTATAGAAGCATTATGATGGAAGCTTAACATTCCTTGGCTGATGACTAACCTTGAAGTACGTACCGCCAAGGAATTCCAATTCGGCGGGCGTGGAGTCTGTGCCCCACGTCTGAAAGGTGTCCGCCGCAACGCAAGCAGCAAGCAGTACAGATACAGACAGCACACCGTCACTGAGACTGACCCTGACCTGTGACGGCGCAACTTAGCTTCTCTTTATACAGCTGCCTTGAACAGGCTCCGACCGAACCCCCCTGATCCGAGTAACTCTTCGTCTTGAGTTGCATATAAGCGATTCGTTATCTAGCTCATTGCTCTCTACAAGAGCTGATTGAGCTTCGACGAACCTCTTACGCCTCCCTCATAACCCCTGGATAAGCATCGACAAGACGGCCCAACCGCTGGGTCTGTCCTCACAAGATGAGTTCCCGTACGGCACCGACGAGCTCTCCCTACGATAAAACACTCCAGAGACTTACTTTTCATTTTCTTTCGAATAGTCAAGCAGTTTATCCGAAACGTGCGAGCGGCCAAGACGATCGCCGACGAGCGTGCTGTCATTCAGAAGGAGAGCGCTGCCATCCGCGCCAGCTTTCGAGAAGAGAGCCACGACCCCAACGTTCGGTCGGTTCCAATGTTTTTGTTGTTGGAGAATACTATGTACTGATAGTGTCGCAGTCGCAACAATGTCGCTAAGCTACTCTACCTCTTCACACTCGGCGAACGAACCCATTTTGGTCAGATCGAATGCTTGAAGCTTCTGGCCTCCCCTCGATTTGCCGACAAACGTCTTGGACACCTGGCTACAAGTTTACTGTTGGATGAGAACCAAGAAGTCTTGACACTAGTCACCAACTCGCTCAAGAAGTATGCGTCTTCTACCGTCCTCCCAAGTAACACGGTGCTTACTTAAGTCTAGTGATCTTGGACATTCCAACCAATATGTTGTCGGTCTTGCGCTCTGCACGCTAGGAAACATCGCCTCGATTGAGATGTCACGAGATCTCTTCCCCGAAATCGAAACTCTTGTCGCTACCGCCAACCCCTATATTCGAAGAAAGGCGGCTCTGTGCGCCATGCGCATATGTCGCAAGGTTCCTGATTTGCAAGAACACTTTGTTGATAAGGCAACACAGCTTCTGTCCGATAGAAACCATGGCGTTTTGCTCTGTGGTCTAACCCTGGTTACAAGCCTTTGCGAAGCAGACGAAGAGGAGGGCGGAGAGGAAGGAATTGTTGAGAAGTTCAGATCGTTCGTTCCGGGACTTGTCAGGACTTTGAAAGGGCTCGCAACTTCAGGCTACGCACCCGAACACGATGTTACCGGCATTACCGACCCCTTCTTACAGGTTAAGATTCTACACTTGCTGAGAGTCTTGGCTGTTGGCGACGCCGAGACCAGTGAACAGATTAACGATATTTTGGCGCAGGTTGCTACCAACACCGAATCATCCAAGAACGTTGGTAACTCGATTCTGTACGAAGCTGTGCGCACCATTCTCGACATTGAGGCCGATTCTGGTTTGAGAGTTCTTGGCGTCAACATCCTGGGCAAGTTCCTTACCAACCGCGATAACAACATTCGATATGTGGCTCTCAACACTTTGATCAAGGTCGTCGCCATTGAGCCCAACGCTGTTCAGAGACATCGAAACACAATCTTAGAATGTCTACGAGACCCCGATATCAGTATCCGACGTCGAGCTCTGGATCTGAGCTTTACCCTGATTAACGAGAGCAATGTCCGAGTTTTGATTCGGGAGCTTTTGGCTTTCCTGGAGGTTGCCGATAACGAATTCAAGCCAACAATGACCAGCCAGATTGGTATTGCCGCTGACAAGTTCTCGCCCAACAAACGATGGCACTTTGACACAATGCTTCGCGTTTTGTCTCTGGCGGGTAACTACGTTAAGGAGCAAATTCTGTCGTCCTTCGTCCGACTGGTCGCTACTACTCCCGAATTGCAGACTTATGCCGTGCAAAAGCTATACATTAATCTCAAGAAGGACATTACTCAGGAGAGTCTCACACAAGCAGGCGCCTGGTGTATTGGCGAGTACGCAGACGCTCTGCTCAAGGGCGGACAGTACGAGGAAGAGGAGCTCGTCCAGGAAGTCAAGGAGCATGAGGTCGTTGACCTTTTCTCCCTCATTCTCAACAGCGCATACGCCACCCAGGTTTCTACAGAGTACATCGTGACAGCGCTGATGAAGCTGACAACTCGCTTTTCTGACCCGGCTCAAATCGAGAAGATTCGACGACTCTTGCAGTACCACCAAACCAGTCTTGATATCGAGATTCAGCAGCGAGTGGTCGAGTATGGCAACCTCTTCAGCTTTGATCAGGTCCGACGTGGTGTGCTTGAGAAGATGCCCATCCCACAAATCAAGGAGGAGTCCCGTGTGCTTGGTTCCGCGCCTACCAAAAAGAAGGCCGCCAACAGGAAATCGAGAGTCATTAAGCCAACAGAACAAGATCTTCTCGACATTATGGACGCACCCGCTGCCACGCCAGCGGCTTCTTCGACAACCAACACTGACCTCCTCGCTGATATTCTGGGTGGCACCTCCTCTCCTCCCCCATCCGCAACTTCGCCGCCACCGCAATCCAATATGTCAAGCATCATGGATATGTTTGGATCTGCCCCTGGATCTTCCACAGCGTCTCCCGCTCCTCCATCCTCAAACTTCGACCTCATGTCCGGTGGGGCAGCAGCGCCTCAGCCCCAAGCACCACAAGCACCTGCTGGCATCCCTTGCTACGATTCTAATGATCTCAATGTGACATTCCAGATTCAGCGCAATGCTGAGGGTATGATCCAGGCCACTGCCAAGTTCGTCAACACCTCTGGCTCAGCAACCTTATCGAATGTGTCTCTGCAAGCTGCCGTTCCTAAGTCTCAGAAGTTGCAACTGCTGAGCATTTCTTCATCGGACCTCGGACCTGGAGCTGAAGCTAGCCAGATGATGCGAGTGTCCGGCTGCAAGGGGGTAAGTGATATTTTTATCTTTTGTGAGTTATATATGCTAACAATTGCTGCAGCCTCTGCGCCTCCGACTGAGAATTGGATACACGCACCCAACTGCTGGACAGGTTATGGATCAAGTCAACTGGACAGAGTCTTAAAGTTTGCTTGGTTTGACAGATGCATGAGTAACAAAAGGCGGCGTGTGCCTTGGAGATGGTAATTTAAGTCATGATTGTAGACTATAGGAGCTGGACTTGGAGAAGATAGAATCCCAAAACGGACGTTAACGCATTGCTCCCTTCAACACAAAATCTTTCAATATCATAGTTTTCCAAGCGTGCAATGTCATTTAGGTGTTGAGTGTTATGGTATAGGCAACTCAAATAAGTCCTGATCATGATTGCCTGACTCAGCTGGATGGTGATGGATGCCATCTACGACTTGTCAACCCCACTATAGAAGCTACTATTACACCCATGACTTTCTGAGAATGCATATTCAATAACTTCTTGTCAAACTAGCTATAAGTGATCCTATGGCTACGAACCTGAAACCGCTGAGCAATTGCGTTCATCTCTTTAGCCAAAGAACAAGACTTACCATTAAACCAAAGCTCTTGAATGCAAGAGTCATGTCAACTCAACGAACCAGCCATCTAGAAAGAACAGCTCAAGAGCCACGAGATGAAGTCGGTCTTTCCATATCAACCAACTGGAGCTTCAGCTAATATCATGACGCTCAGAGCCTTCTCGATGTAAGATTGGGTTGTATAGACCAAATCAATGAGCGAATTCGGTTGTTTCGTCTGCAACTTGAATCAGGACCAGTCAAGGTATGTAGCCCATATTTTACGGTCACACCCATCCGGGACTTGTGTTTAAGAATGATACTAAGGATCGAAGTTCTCAGCTGGTCAATGGCTAGATACATATGTTCCCAATAACCCAAAACCAGGCGGCTTCACCATTACATCCTCTCCAAAGGCAGCAATGGAACCCGAGAATCCATACCTCGAATTGGCAGTTCAAGAATCTCCTGCCAATCCTCCTGCAGCATGGCTCTGGCAACCGCCATCTGAGATCCTGGGATCCAAACTGCAGGTACGCGTGGGAGGCAGTTTTATCTTCCCTCCATCGGAAATACCTCTCGATGAGATACGCCGCGTGGTGTTTGTAGCAGGAGGTGTAGGCATTAACCCTTTTGCCAGCATGTTGGGACATATAGCAGAAGAGGGCTACGAACTTGATGTGAGGGTCCTTTACTCTACGAAGACACCTTCGCAGGGATTGTCAGGTATTCTTTTCTTGGAGAGGATTACAACGTGGTTTGAAGAGAAGAAACTCAGTGGTGATCTGAAGGTATTTAATACTGGAGGATATGAAGAACGTGAAGACAAGACTGGATTCGACGTGTTGAAAAGAAGGTTCACGATTCAGGATGTGAGAGAGGCCATCGACGGGCAAGAGAAAGACACTGTTGTATACGTATGTGGACCGGCGATGATGACAGATGAGATCGTGGAAGGTTTAACAAAAGACGGCGGGATGGATAAGGAGAGAGTTATGTTAGAGAAGTGGTGGTAAGCTCATGATACGAACGATCCAGTCTATTATATGAAAACGCCTTAATATGTTGTTTAATTTAGGATATTCCTGCTTTCCCTTGATGTGTTTTGTTTTATTGCGCCGTGGTGTCGTTCAAACTATTTCGATTCACCATGCACCCAAACTCACTACTGGTGAATGCTTGGCCCAGCCTGTGAGGTTTCTGTAGTATACTATACTCGAAATCATCTCTGGATCAGGAAAAGAGATCCTCGGCCTTCTGGCGTGTCTTCGATCTTCCTCCCTCTCCAAACAATTCCTTGCCAGCGTTGTTTCCACCCAATTTTGTAGGGAACAGCTCCCGCGCATTGGCTCCTGCGGCGCCCTTGATCGCAAATCCTTCACCGTTTCCTTGCTGATTCGCCATGCCACGGATGTTGAATGAGTTGCCGTCTCCTCGCGCGTTAGGCACGTTTACAACCTTGGGGCGGTCCTCATCCTTAAGTCGAGCTGATCCTATAGCTCGCTCTAGGGTATCCAGGTTTCCTCCGCCGAATTGCTTGATGGACTTCTTGGTAGGGAAAAGCTCCTTGGAATTGTTTCCACCTGATATGCGATCCCTGAGATCGCGAGCCCTCACTCTGTTTCCGGATGAGCTTGCACGGTCGCCCATCAAGTCATCGCCGTCACCGTCGCGCCTAGGGGATGCTGATCGGTCACGTTGTGACCTTCGTCCAGAGAAGAGCTCCTTGCCTTGGTTTTCGCGAGCATATGAACGTGGTCGTTCCTCGATATCGGAGTCACGTCTTCTTCGTGCTGGACGGGGCGCATCGTCGTACATGCTGGCCTCATATGTCTCGACATCGTCATCTGAAGCGCGTCGTCGTCGGCCACCATCCCCACGGTATCCCCCATCGCGTTCCCTGTATCGAGACCGATTGTCCTGGTTCTTTCGTCGTCGCTCTTCAGGGTCGTGCTCAGGATGCAGGAGGTAGTAGCGACTCCGCAGGGCAGCGCCTGCCTCTTTCCTGTCGCTCAAGACAGCAAAGCGCACCTGGAGGGAGATTTCAGGCCTTGCTTCGAAGGGCTTCGCGGGTAGTGTTTCTCCTATAGCTAGCGCTGTAGCATCTGCTACTGGAACAGAGCTTAGAGCAACAATGGCATCGCGGGCTGTAGGTTCGGATGGGAAAAGCAGGTTGGCAGAAGAATCATCGATCCATTCGACTCGGTCAACGTCGCCAAAGTGAGACTTGACGTAGGCCTTGATATCAGATGTGTGTAGAGAATCGACGCCCTTGATGTGAATTTTGGTAGGCATGAGAGTCTTGGATTCGTCGGTCGCAGGCTCATCCTCAGCCACCTCGCCAGGCTCCTCAGGCTCGTCGGGCTGCTGAAAAGGAGGTCAATTCGGGTCGCGATCGGACAGTTTAAGTGTATGCCTTACGAGAATATCGTCGCGACCGAGATCGGCAACGGGTACGTCGTGAACCGTCTCGACGGCGTCGTCCATTTCAATGTCGAGATCCATAGTCGGCGAAGAGTCGGGGCCGTAGATAAGTGCTAGTAGCCGATGTGCTGACTGAAGTGTTGTACTATGTTGAGTAGAGGAATGTTCAAGTGCAAGAGTTCGTAGCGCAATGATATCGGTGAGCTGATGGCGGAGGGAGAAACGTTGAAAGGAAGAGTGAAAGTCGGTTTGCGGTTGATGCTCTCTATCTCTAGCGCTGCATGGGCTCGACTGACCGGAGGTTAAGTGGCCGGCTGCTCCGCCGCTAGATCTGCATATCCTGACGGTGCAAGTGAAGTGGCAGACTTTATATGATTTAGTATATATACCAAGTATCTGTCTTGGAAGTAGCCAGGCTAGATTGAATCATCAAGCGATGAAACTCTTATTATCCCATTACTAGTAGTGAGTATTAAATTCACAGATGAATATCTTACTTTTCATCTGTCGATGGCCAGCAGTGATTCAGAGGAACATAAGATGCACTAGAACCCTCAGCTTCTAGGCGGGCACTTTCCCAAAACGGCAACACCTATTTTCAGGGTCTATATGCAAGAATATCTAAATCACCAAGATAACTTACCCTGAATCTTTTGGGACGAGCAGATTTACACTTTGAGTTCCTTGAAGTTACTATTGTTTCAACTTTCATGCTGCCAGTGCGCCGAAAATTGAATTCGTGCTGAAATAAGCTCTGTTGCAAGAGTCTACTACGCTGATCCTGTCACGGCCGAGAAGCTTCCAGCGTCCATCTATACACAGAGCATTTCACCAGTATCGAACACAGTTTTGCGGGTTCTTTCCCATGTGGATTAAAATCGATCGCAAAGGGTGTTCGGCTGGCGCTTTCTACCAGTCATGGCTACACAAGATCTCGTAGTGGTTTCGCTATATCTCCATGAATATAAGTAAGGTCTATACAGATGATGTTGTACAATCATACAAGGCCAGGGACCTGCTTATTTTTGTGTCCAGTAAAGTGTTACACGGGGCTTGAGATAATGTTTCTTTATCTGTATTCATTTTTAGTATATGTAACCTTCAACGAAACATAAGCCCAGGCTTCACATTCTCATAGTGTCATCAACATCATAACACTCTCATATAACAATAATGTAACGAAATCTGAGCGTAAAACGTGTCTTTCTCTATCTTCTAATCCTATCCTTCTATTCCAAAGCAGACCAGTAAAGCAGGCGCGTTCTTTTGACAAGAATGGGCCAGTGCTATGCCCGAGGTATCAATAACTCTCCCAGTTAAAAGAATAACGCCCATTTTATGCCCCCTAAAAAAAGAAATCGCTTTCATCAAGTTTTGTCCAGATACTTCTTCTATCGTGCAGTTTCTACTCCCCGTCGTATCTCCAACGGTGAAGTTTTGCATGTTCGTGGCATTTTAACCATTGGCAGTTCGGTGTCATCGAGTGATGGGCACGTAATATCGGACATGCCACGCTTGAGACTTG
The DNA here is from genome assembly GCF_003316985.1 of Fusarium coffeatum. Classification (NCBI taxonomy): domain Eukaryota; kingdom Fungi; phylum Ascomycota; class Sordariomycetes; order Hypocreales; family Nectriaceae; genus Fusarium; species Fusarium coffeatum. Next base: position 57,960 of record NW_022157800.1, on the reverse strand, counting down.
TCAAAGCTCCAACAATGTTGCCAGCAGGTGGTGATTCGTCTCCTTCTTCGCCTTTGTGGTCCCTCAAAATATCTGGTTCGTCCTTTTTGTCGAGCACGCTGTCATATGTCCAGGCTGCTTCTAACCCTTGGAGATAGACAGGTGACCGTCTGAGAAAATTCCATGATAGGGAGTCGTGTTCCATTGCGATATACAGAGAGTCGATTTTGCCTCCAGCATCCAGTACGGCACAGTGTTGTTTGAGAAAAGCCTGGTCATATCGGCCTTGAAGGAGCCTAGGATCTAAAGGCCGCAGCATGGGCAACCCTTGCAGACGTTCAGCGTCACAAAGTTTTGCTTGGAGGGGCACCCATGGTCTTCCTTTGAGCAAGGGTTCAAAAGCTTGTGATACAGCATTCGTGAATGATTGAACGTCGTCGCCCTCGACCGCCAGCATACGGTGGAGTCCACGGGAGAGACACCTTTTATATGAGGTTGTATCCTTCTCAAATGGAAACGGGGTGTCCTTGGAAGGCATCAGAGATACGTGTACAGTCCACGACCTTGAAGGTTCGGCGACTGCAGATTGTGTACCTGAAAGGCCGTGTGATGAGTCCAATGTCTTCTGTGAGGTCATGGTAGTTGTGGGCGACGGGCGTATAATGCCGGAAAGCGCATCAAACGGGCCAGAATCTTGAGACGGCGATAGTACAGGCTCGACGCTTTCCAACTTTTCAATGCGTTCCTCCAAAACTTCATCGCTGTCTAGCAGCTCTAGTTGACGGTTACGCAGGTCTTCCATCTCTCTTGTTGTCCTTGCCATCTGTTCAACCTGGGACTTCATGACTTGTTCCATGCTCTTCATTTGTTGCTGTAATTGTGCAACAAGCGCCCATGCGGAGGCTGCATTGCGATATGAGCTCTTGAGTTCGATGTCTGTTTCTTCTTTGTTCTTTTCCACCGACTCCTCCAATGCGCTGATGCGGGTGATGATGTGAGAAATTCGATTACGGTCGTCTCGATGTAATCTTTCCTCCAAGGTTTGAACTTGTTGCTTGACTATGTCGATCTCTGACTTGTTGGTGTTGGGTGTTGGCGCATCGGCAGTGGCAATGTGATAGCATGATAAATGGCCACAATTACAGGTAGCACCAGGCAGGGATTTGTTATGATCAAACCCCATGCAGCCGCACCGCTGACCTTTAAGTTCAGGTATCATGAGAATGTAGCGACATTGTCCCTTGGGAAGCTGAGACTCATCGGCCTGCGGCGTCGAGGCCGGTGGAGGTGAACGAGAGGGAGAGGGAGAAGGTGACATTAAGTTTCGTCAAACCAGGGAATAGAAGAACGAGATCGAGTTTGAGATGAGTTGTCCATGGAAAGGTCGGTGGCAGCAGGAGCCAAATAAGGTAGTCAAAGGAGCAGGAATATGAAAAAAGATAAACCAGAAGGAAAGGAAAAAAGGCGGGCGGCTTCAATGATAAAGAGAAGCAGGGCGATCAATGTCGAGATTTGAGCTCCAGGGATAATAGTATTGAATTGTATGATCCGGACCAATTGTGCTGTAGGTACTTTCACGTACCTGGTCAACAGGGTGATAAAGACGACGAAAGCAGCGAAATAAGGTATCCAACCGTACCTTGGGTATCCGTACGGTTCTGCTAACTGTACCTGATGTGAGCGATCTATTGTCCAGGATCCGCATTCGCAACGTTATCACCCGCCTTTGCGTCTTGACCTGACTCTTGTCTCTCCCAACTCGCCCACGAAATCTCAGACCGACTGCGCCCGCAGGCCGGCTGATGGCATCACAACTCCCACGTTGAGACCCGCAGATGGTCCTGGCACCACAGAGCAAAGCCGGCAACCAAGCAGCCAGGGTGGGGGGACACCTAGTATCAGTATGTACGTACTGAACATGTCCGTTATCCCACGCGGTATCCGTACAGCCAACGGTGCCGCCTGGTACGTAGTCGCATACAATCAGTAACACCGAGAAGGATAAAAGCAAACAAAGCCCGCGGGTGGAGGGAAAGATCCATCGCGGTGAGAAGGTACGGATACCTGGACAGAGTCCAGGCAGGGCCATTACTAGACCGTAGGATGGTGTACTGTAATCTTCAAAGGATCCATCCTGGCGCTAGATGCTGTATCAATATCGACCGGTGTGGTGGTTCTGGCCGTTTTCAAACGCATCTCTGATTGATAACTGAATATACCTAGGTGCCGGACACATCTTGTTTGTGTATTATTGGTCCTCGAATCTTTTGGTCCCTGACGCCTCAAGGGACTGGCAATCATTGTCAGAAGATTGGGGGCAGCCACGCGATTCGCAACGGGCGCAGCAGATAGGTACTGTATCAACTGAACGGGCAGCCCAGCCCAGCCCAGCCCTGGGCAAATGCATGCACTGTTGATTGAGTGATTGAGTGAGTGCAGGGCAGGGGACAATAACCGGCCTAGGTACGGATACAGAGTACCTACTGTCTGATTAGCAGATGGTCTCTGGCTGGTCCACCCCCACACACTCAAGGACGCCAAGCCTGCCATTGACAGATGATAAACCAATGACGGGTTTACCCTTCCGTCCCTCAGGGCCCGCGACGCTACGGAACAGGGCCCGCCGGGACCGGAGAGAGTCATGAAGGTGGGTGCGGGGAGGTTTATTCTTGTCCTTGAGCCCTGAGGGTATATCAGTACAGTATCTGTGCAGATGATACAGCATGAACTGTACCCAAGATGCGGTCGAGAGGCCTCTGCTGATGCTGATGTTCCAGATATGTACTACCATAGGCACGCCTTATCAGCGCCATTGTTGATGGGCTCATTGGGCTGCATATTGAGCAAGCAGGCGAGTTGCCCGTTGGTTTGCTGCAGCTGATAAGCAGAAGTCAATCACCGTTTCTTGTGCATGAGCATGAGCATCCATGGGATGGGTGACTTTGTTGCGCAATTTCTGTGTCTGATATTGCAACCGTGATTTGACTTGCATTTTTACTGGGTGATCAGATCTTGGCTGTACTGTACGTAACAGCCGCAAGTTAGCGCCTGGCCATTTTGCCTTCACCCACGTGCTAAGAACTGGAAAGGCACAATAGGTCAGTTGAACTGACCAGTTCAGTTCTATCCGTAATCTGACAGTCAGTAATTTCGGTCCTGCTCGAGCTGCGCCTTTGCATTTGCGATATCGCTCAATTTCTAATAAAATATGGGCAATTTCGGAAATGCAGTCACTTCGCTGCTAGACACTTATACCAAATGTTTATCACTCTTAAAGGGTTCCCGCAAGCACGATGCAGGACCGTTGAGTGATACACAATCAGCGTTAAGCGCTTCACTTCGATCTGACCGATCACGAATCCGTAAAGCATATGCTTCACGGCTTTCAAAAGATGGCTCTCGCTTTGAGAAGGGCGATGGTGAGTCTTTATTTCCGCGTTGCACTTCGCATATAACTGTTGCATGTATCATGAATCTAAAGTGTACCCTAGCTCCTGCACGATCGGCCCTCAGACGCATCGTCAGAAGGCTTACTACAGCCCTGTCCAATGTCGTCTGCTCATCTAGCGATGGCAAGGGGCAGCCGCTCAACTATGAGTCTCTCCTAGCACTTTCAAATGGCTCAAGTCTGGATGCAATCCGCACCATAAATGATTTGTCAAGCAGAGTAGCTTCACGCTCACAAAGTAGTGTTGTGAGCAGGGGACGACAGAGATCTCATCGACATGACCATAAAGCTGGGAATAAATCCGAGAGACGGTCAGAGAGGAAGAAACATACGAGTCGTCGAGGACACTCCGCTGTCGACCGTCATCGCCAGCGAAGCTCTAGAAGCCGGCACTCAACAGACAAGTCAATACCTCATAACCGAGTCTCAATAGTTACCATACAGTCGGATTCCACCAAGCTTGGTGAAATCAGACGGCGTCTATCAAAACAAAGACCAAACGATACATATGAGAATATGGCTGCATATCCGCATTACTACTCATACCAGAACGAAGAGACACAGGCTCGGAAGAAGTGGTGGAATCCTTTCAAACGATCATAGCTGACGGGTGATGAGTCGTGGGTTTCCAGTACCACAGGTGTTTAAAAGTATGGCTTAAATAATGAGTCGTTCGAAGTTTTGAACGACAAAGAAATATGAATTATAATGGTTGGAGGTTGCTCGAATTGAGTTTCTGTATCTCTGATTAAATACCCGAAAGCATACTTTATTATATCTTTTACAAAAGCAGTAGTCGGGGTTTATTTATGGTTAGGTACCTGCCTAAGTAGTTAGTCAAGAGCTGGACTTCTGACTGTTCAATCTATCAGATTATTCTAAGAGTTAAGAGTTAAATAGTTCTCTGATATGGATATTGCGTTAAGCAGTAGCAGTCAGTAGGTGGTAAGTTACTTATTAAAGTGGGCCGGGATCTTGAGCCACAGAATGGACAGCTTTGAATTGGATGAATTGCTGTGCCCCGCTGTCCAAAAATGCCCCGCCAGCATCACCACGACCGAACAAGACACACGACAGGTCATCCCATCAAGTCTTAATCCTCAACGACGCCGACGACAGAAAGCGACGATCGTCATCGATAAACCTGGGCTTGCCCCGACCTAGCTACAGATCAGGCATGAATGTGCTCTTCTAATTAATACAACATCGCCATCATGCCTCAAGATCCTGCCGCCGCCCTGAGCGCCTTGTTGCGCCAGTCCTCCATCGAAGATCACGAGGAGGTCCTCAGGGCCGCCAACGCCGCAATCAAGGCAAACAAAAACGATCTCGATAGCCAGCATACTCGAATCATCGCACTACTAAAGCTTGATCGCTTCGACGACGCTCTGCGCGCCATCTTGGACGCTCCCCCTACTCTTTCGTCAAGCACTGCACTCGAACATGCGTATGCGCTTTATAAAACGGGAAAGCTCGATGAGGCCACTGCAGTCCTACGGTCTGTAGGTTTAGAAAAGAACAGGGCCTTGCAGCATGCTGCCGCACAGGTTGCGTATCGTGCCGAGCGCTTTGACGAGGCCTGCAACATCTACAGCCGACTCCTTGATACCGACCCCGCCGATGAGGAGAACGACATTAGCATCAACCTTAGAGCCGCTTTTGCCCAGTCTAGCTGGCTAGGATACTCGGTTACTGACAAGGTCGTGGTTCAGGACTCTGATGGATTTGAATTGTGCTACAACGCTGCTTGCGCGCACATTGCCAACGGATCCCTCGAAACTGCTGCCGACTTGTTGCAGCGGGCTAGCAGACTGTGTGATGCCTCCGATGACCTTACCGAAGAGGACAAGCAAGCGGAGATGCGACCTATCCTGGCACAGCAGGCATACGTCTTTGCCAAGCTGGGAAAACTTAAGGAGGCACTTGATCTCTACAACTCATTAAACAGCACAAAGTATGTTTCGTAGCTACATCGCTACAGGTCTAAAGCTAACAGCTGCACAACAGAGAGGAAGATCCCGACCTGGCACTCATTCTTGGTAACAACTTAGTAGCTTTGGAACCCAAGTCTGAGAACCCCTATCTTGTTGAGCGAAGATTTTCTACCCTGACAGATAAGGAGAAGGACGCAAAGCTCTTCCAGCATCAGTCTGATATCCTGCGACGGAACAGGCTTACCGTCGACCTGCAAGCTTTGAAAGGTGCTGGAGTCAAGCGCCGTACAGACGCTCTTCTTGCTCAGGCACAGCACCCGACGACCTCTACCGACATCAGCATTCTGTCTGTCCTCAACGCCGCCGCAAGCTCGCAAGGGACTACAGGGAACCAGCTTCTGAAAAGTCTTCAAGCACTGGCTCAGAAGAGACCACATGACGTTGGCCTTGCCTTGACCATCGTGCAAATACAACTTAATGGTGGACACATCGGTTCAGCGTTGTCAATCCTTGAGTCATTCCTCCAGCGCCTTGAGAAGGCTGAAGCCCAGGGACCTCTGGACGCTCGTTTTAGTCCCGGTCTAGTCGCACTGACTGTGACTCTTCTACGGGTACAAGGACGAGAGTCATCGGCAAAGGCAGAGCTTGTCAAGGCAGCGACATACTGGCAATCCCGACAGGCCAGCCCGGCCAGCTCCCTTCTAGAAGAGGCTGGCATCGAGCTGATGAAGTCATCCAACGCCAAAGACTTGCACCTCGCGGGCAGGTCATTTCAAAAGCTTTGCGACGAGCAAAAAGGCTCAGATATTGCCAAGGCTGGTCTCGTTGCAGCATTTGCTACTTCCAACCCTTCTAGCATCGAGCAACACCTACAGAACCTCCCTCCTGTCGATTCGCTTGTCGAAGGTATCGATGTTGCGTCACTGCTCAGCGCAGGCGTAGCCGCCCCTGCCAGCAAGGTCGGATCCTCGACTCTAAAGCGATCAGCACCCTCGGGAACCGATGACAAGACGCGTAAGAGACGTAGAAAGATCCGTCTGCCCAAGAACTACGTCGAGGGTACCAGACCCGACCCCGAGCGCTGGTTGCCATTGCGCGACCGAAGTTCGTACCGCCCCAAGGGCAAGAAGGGGAAGAAGAAGGCCGGAGAGTCTACGCAAGGTGGCATGGTGAAGGAGGAAGAGACTCTGGACCTCGTAGGTGGAGGAGGTGTTAAGGTAGAGAAGGCACCCCCGCCATCTAAGAAGAAGAAGAAGGGCAAGAAATAGGCAGTAGGGGATAGCGTCCATACTATATGCAATCCAGATCACCACCCGCCATGTTTCAGTCTTAAAATCTCCATGTGTCTTGTAATTGTTTTCAAATACAAATAGGTATAAATTTCCAGATACCTCAAAACTCGGCAGACTTTGCCCACTGTCGTATTGATTCATGCTGTATCGTTGAGTCCAGCTAATTAGATGTGAAAGGTAAAGTGAACCACTCATATATAATTCTAACGCTTACTTTTAAATGCCCTGCCAAGTCAAAATCAAGAAAACACAAATGAACAAAGGCCCGGGGCCAATATGAGGATATCTAAGTACATATGCCATTGTGGCCGGCACATCGCATGAGCCATCAACACCAACCTCCCAACTTTGCTTGAAACTCACAGTTAAAACGAAGACATGAGATATGACCATCTCAGCCAGCAAAGCCCATTTACAGAATGACCATAAGAAAAAATTGCTATATACAGAGAACGCGTTATTTGGAAGCCTTCCATCTCATGCCAGGCTCATGCGTTGACAGGCTGTACAGGGCGGCTTGGAAGCTGCTCAACGTCTTGAACCGACTCAGAATCCGAGTCTCGCCTTTCAAGCTCGTCTTTCGTGCTGCTTCGACCTCTTTTAACACCGGCATCATCTGTCTCCTCATCTGTCTCTGTCTCCATAGGAGGCAAAGGGCTTCGGCGCCCATCTGAGAAGCTGACTGCAACCTCACTCTCCGTATCAGAAGGTATTGTCAATCTGCCGCCAGCGGACGTACTTCTAGTCGCCTGCGCAGTCGAGTATTTTCTATGTAGCTCACGAAAGCTTCGAGCGGTTGCAGTGCTTGCGCTTGCGATAGATTCTCTGCGCTCACTCGTTTGCCCGCTCGTTTCCTCACTTTCAAGAGGTACACCAATAGCAGAATGGAAATCATCATCCTCTGGGCCGCTCGGCATGGGCGATAGTGGCATATCGTACTGCTGCGAGGACTTTCGAGCGCGAATCTTTTCATCGTGGGTCATGTTCTGCAGTCCATCACCAAAGTTGATGACCGATGCCTTCTTTCCATGAACCACAAAACTTCCTGTGCCTCTTGCAAGCTGATGATCTTGTGCCGATTCCTCTCCTGAGCCAGCTACTTCTTTGCCTTTGCGACTACCACGATGGTGAGAGAGATGTCCAGCGCCTTCTCGGAGGGTTCGTTGAAGGCTGCGGCGAATCTTGCTTCTGTCAAGCTTGTCTACGGATGTACCAGACTCGGCAGCGGGATCCGCACCTGTTGAGACAGTTGCTTTGTCCGTAGGATCACGGCTAGGCCGTTGTTCAAGCAGACCTGTCTGTTCCAGGAAGTCTTGTTCTTCAGCATCAGGGTCATGGCTTTTGTCATCCTCAGGGCGCTGTGGTGACTTGGAGTTTTCATCTTGTGAAAGAGGCTTCGCCAATGGATTCTGCTGCACTGAGGTAATAGGGGACTGTGCTATGCTTGATATGGATCCGTGCCTCGTACTGGCAGCGTCAGGTCTAGCGAAGGAAAGGTCGCGTGAGCTGTGCCGGCGCTTTGTTGCGCTCTGGGGAGGTGTAGTGAAGACTTGGTCCAAAGGAGAATCGACGTCCTCGTTGACCTCAGTGGAGTTGGGTAGGTGAACGACTTGAGGCTCTGTAGGTGTTCTTGGATCGCCGTCGGTTCCCGAATGATGAGTTGATCTAGACCCCCTGCGTCCCATATTGGCGCGTGGAGTTGGTGACCCAGTTCTTTGTGAAAGTCGGTTAGACGTCTGTTTTGTGGGAGTGAATGTTTCAGATGGGTATTCTTCCTCGAGGTCCTGTATCAAGATATCGCGATGACATTTTGATTTCCACATGTCTTGACGAGTCCACTTGATCTGTGCCGACATTCGCGCACCGGCGGCCAAGAGCTGTTCCCTTGTTCTGGGCTGAATTGGTGCCAAAATTTGGAGATGCCGTGCGTTTCTGAGCTGGTCCTCGAGCTGCTTTTGGATGTCCTGTACACTTTCCTCGGCTTCTTCAATTTTCTGCCTCATAACGTCTCGCCTAGCAGCCGAGATGTCTTCGGCCATCTTGTGATCTATACGACTTCGAGCAATGGATACAGGGCCTGTTGGTGTCTGAATAAGCGTGGCAGCATCGGCGCTATCAAGTCTGCGAAGGCCACGACGGCCTTGCCCATCATAATTACCGCCTACAACACCGCGCATCTTAACGCCTGTAGTTCGGAAGGCGGCAGCATAATTGAGTTTGGCAAGCCAGTCGTTCATCTCCTCTTCGTTATCCGCCAGCAGTACTTCTTCTAGGCCACCCTGACGCACGTATACGAAAGCATTCTTGTGCTTTTTGTACGCCGCATCGTGAAGAGCGACCGCAGCATAAGTAGACATAAGGCCGTCTGGTTTGAACTCTTGGAGTGGGGGGTTGAAAATCAACGGTACACCATCATTCCCTGCCTTGATATGATTATCGTACTGATGCATTAGTGACTTAACCCAGCCCGTGTTTCGGAAGAAGTAAAGCTGCGCCCCTGTAAGAATAGCTCCCCACTCCTGCCAAGGAGATCGTGCCTTTCGTTTCTTTGCGTCCTTCCGCCAGAGCAACCCGACCTTTGTAACCTTGATATCGACGATTCCAGGGTGCGCTTCAGCAGGGTTACTGGCTGTCTGTTCCGTCATGAAAGCATCTGGCCGAGATCGAGCTGACACAATCTGCAGGACGCCCGTCTTAAAGAACGTCTTTTGCAAATCCTTCAGGTTCAAGCTGGGTGCGGTGCCTAGGTAGTTATAGTGATCATCCAATTCCATTGCCTCTTTCAAGTTGGGTCTCAGCGCGTCCAAACTTCCATCGAGGATCAAGGTATAGGGATCAATGGGCTCCTTCATAGCCCGTTTTGCGGGGTCGTTGACTGCGGATGCGAGTAAAGGCTTCCGTCGTGACTTGTGTGAAGCATAGCGATCAGCGCCTGGTTCTAAATCGTCCTCAACATGAATAAAAGGGGTATAAGTGATGTTGTCATAAAAACATTCCAGAATGTCGTCAAAAATGCCCTCGCCGTTTGTGTTTTTCAAGTAATCAGATTTCTGCATCTTGTGTTTGTTGTTCTTGTTGAAAACATCAGTGTGCAAAATGAGTAACGAAAATGCAATGAAATAAGCCTGGTCGGGCGACGAGTAAATGCCCGGGTTGCACTCGTGGTAGCGATTTGCAAATGCCTGCAGACAGCGATCAATCTGCTGGGTCTCCTTGGGTAACTCAGCCTCCATCAGCAGCTTGCGGATTGCCATATCCATAGGGTCCCCAAAGAAGCCGAAGCTGCGCATATAGCTCCGAAGGACAGCTATCATGAATGGGTCAGCACTTTTTGACAGAGTAGCAGCAATAATACCCCGACTTGCAACGTCTTCGACTCGGGTAAGGTATTTGGCAGGCGACTCGTCTCCATTGCGTTCAGGAAGGACAAAAGAATCTCTGGCGAGCTGAAGTGAGTTGTTTTTGGATCCGATAGAAGCAGGCGTAGTGGGAGTTAACGTGCCCTGACGACTGAGCTCAGAGTTTTGCCTTAGACGACTCAGTCCAAACAAATCACCAAAGCTTTTACGGCCAGTCGAAGACGATGTCCGGGTCGTCGGTGGGAGAAGGTGATCATCATTGGAGTCTCGGCCCATTGAACTCATAGTAGAGGACCTTCCTCGTAACAGATTACCTCTAGTTGGCGAGGAATGGCCCGATTGGGTACCGCCGGGAGCAACTAAAGTTGTAGCAGGCGATTGACCTGTTTGTAAGTCTGTACCTTTTGTGGTGCTCCCACCAGCTGTTCTGTGACTTTGGGCCGAGGCTGGTCGAGGAGTAGCTGAGATACCAAGTGAAGAAGCAGAGGAGACACCAGGCGGTGCTTTCCCTTGTTGTTGCAAATGTGCAAATGGGAACAGAGGTTCTGGCGCCTTCTTGTGTCTCCGTAATCTGAAAAATGGGCCCGATTTCTTGGGTGTCGTCTCTGGGCTTTGGTAAGACGAACTCTGGTGAGACATGCGATCATTGGAGCTCGCATCAGACCTTGATGACTCGGACGGTCGATTTGGGGGTGTTAGAATAGCTCCATTGGGACTACTCGTAGTGGCTGTTGTAGATGGCCGTGGTGATTCTGGTTCGTCCAGAGTAGCAAGCGGACGTCGCCTGTCATCAGTAAAGGATTTCCGAAGTGTTTTCTGCCGGTCGAAATTATCGTTTGAATGGTTGCCGTCACGGGGTATATCTGTCGAGCGTCGAAATCTGGCTGCCAAGCTTATCCTGGATGTCTTCTTCTTTGGTCCCTTGTTGAGTTCATTTGTAGGAGCGGTAGTAATGATTTCGGGGGCTGGATCGACACTAGTTAGCTGCTATGTTCTTGACCACGAAAGGGGAACATAGGGTGATTTACGTCGGGGTACTGGGGGAGTTTTTTCGGACTGCTGTTTGGCTCGAAGGGATAACTGCGAATCACTCGCATTTCGAAAGCGTAAGACGGAAAACCGATGGTGCTTGCTGTTTTCATCTTGTATGGGAGGGGTATCAGGGCGGTTCTCGGTTTGGCCTACAGGGCGACTCCCAGGGCGACTCTCGCTATGGCTCTCACGAGAATCTTCAAAACGGCTGCTGGTGGTCGAGTCGCGAGGTAAATCGTGGGATGGCGGGGGGTGAAAAGATTCGCCGGCGCCTTGTTCGTCATTCTGACTTGGTTGGGAGGGAATCGTAGGACCGATGTCGCCGGATGCGCTGGATTCAAAGAATGTATGGCGGCGCGTATCATTCTCAGTAGACATTGCGTTGTTGCCTCGGCGGCGAAGGAAAGCCATGGCAGCGACTGATCATGGTACGCGGCCAGCCCAGGCGTTGTCGTGAGGGCCAGGGGATATCGATGAGGTGTAGGAATAGAGGGTGGCAGGTGTCTAATGACCTACCAAACAGAAGACTGGAGCACAGTCGCTGCGGCGTTCATTGAGACAACTCTAGACGTCGATTTCGATGATGAAAGTAGAACAAGAGCAAAAGTCGCGTATGAAAGCTGAATCGCGGGTCTTTGCTGATGCAGTTAATGGGTAAGGTAGGTACGTTTTTGTCGAGACTGGTGCTGATGGAGTAGAGCAGCAGTCGCTTTCCGAGCTTCCCACCAGGCCAGGGGCTGGCGTTGCAGCCTCAATTGGTCCAGCGCAGCACACAGAGAGCAGAGCGTAGCGCAGCGTCTAGGCTAGGATAGGCTGGGCCGGGCTGGACTGTCAGACTACGATGGAACCTAGGCATGCACAGTCGACCCGACAGTGTTGCAGGCCCACTACTAAGGCTCTTGAGCGCGTGGCTGGTTAGGGGTAAGGGAGCACAGAAAAGCCCGTATGGATGGATTGGAGTGAAGGGCGACCTGGAAGTCCCGCTGTAAAAGGCTTTCATGCGCTAGCCTGCCCCTGGGAGCATCAATGTGGCTGGTGATCTAACATCCATTATTGCATGTACCTCTTCATTCGAGTTCCCATATTGACTACAGCTGAACCGAAATTGCATGTCAGGCACCAAAGACATTTTTACAAATTTGCAAGATGCTGTCGATACAGTAACCGTTAGGCTCCCGTATTAACGTTGCAAAAGCATGGGCGAAAAGCCTGAGAAAAGGATACGTACGATAAAAAGAAACGGGCGTCTTGCGTCTTCTGCTTAACTATGGCGGAGGGCTGGCTATTGGAAGAAGGAAAGGCATGGATGTACATCCCACACCTGCATGCAATTGGAGAGCCTCGAGCTAGGTTCTTGTCAGCCTCAGATTTGAACTTGCAATGAGAACTTTAAGAACTTTCTCAGCGGTAGCGAAAAAGGGGTTTCAGCGATACATCCATGCTGTTCGTAGTCTTCTGTGCCATTTAGGGTACAGTACACAATCCTGTAAGAGGTAGTTTACAGCCTCATGATCCACGCAGTAAATAATGCTCCTGTTTCCAATACTTCTATTTGCTGAGGTGCCATGGAAACTGGAGGGGAAAGTTCTTGTATTACGAATCAGTGCGCGTCACAATCTAGAAAAGTCAAACTCTTGAAGATCGTTGATATGGGTCCCTTATTGTTTTATCTTCTTAATAAGATGGGACTACTACTATTCTTTTATGTCTGCTGGGCTGAAGTTCAGTCCCAATTAATGTCATTGGATGCCAAAAACGGAAGCCATGACCCACGTCAGCCCAACTGGAGAAGGATGTTTCGTGCAGTCGGGGCATTCTCCAGTTTATTAGACTTGCCATCCCTCATTTGTCAGTTTCTTTATCTCTAATATTCACGCTACATCATAACGACCTACTCCATACATACGACCATCAACCAGGCGCTTCAGCCGAGAGTTGGTCATTCTCGCTTCATCATATGCTGTAGTCAATTAGCGTCTATCGCCCGCATCAACTGCGTCTTTGCTGCTGATCTTCAAGATGAAGCTGCAATTGCTAACAGCGAGTTTGCTGCTGTTGCAGGCCTCCAACGTCAGCGCCAACGCCGTTGGTATCAATCCTCAGCGCGATATCTCAGATTCCCACAATACCAATAGTCACATCCAGTCCAACACTCGAGTCTTTCCTTATCTTACCAAACTTCGCGACAAAGTTATCGAATCCGTATTTGGACGCAAACCTACCGAGGATGTAACCCCGCCACCCATTCCCAACCAGTTGCGCGCACAATATGTTAAGCAGCTCGTGCTTCGATTCAATGTCACCACTTCTCACGAAGAAGGCGCTCTAGCCGACGCCGCCGCGCGTCTATTTCTCGATGTCTGGGCCTTCACCGACGACTATGTGGACATTCGGTTGCATGCTGACGAGGTTCGGCCTTTGCTCAGCTTGCTTCCCAAGTCGCTACATACATCACACTCAGTCTTGATCCCGGACTTGGCTTCAGCTGTCTATAATTCGCTTCCAACCGGTGGAAGCCCAGGCTATGCCGATCCAAAAATGTTTGCACCGGTGGTCAAAGTTGCTTCTTCGCCCGGAGACAACCTCTTTTTCCAGGACTACCAATCTCTACCAGTTATAATGCGATGGATGCGACTGCTTGAGGCTATGTTTCCATCTTACGTCAAGTACATCAACGTTGGCAAGTCCTACGAAGGCCGTGATATACCTGCTCTACGCGTAGGAATTCCACAAACCGCACCGGATGCGCCTCGACGAAAGACCATCATGGTTATGGGTGGCTCACATGCTCGCGAGTGGATATCTACCAGCACCGTCAACTATCTGGCATGGTCCTTCATCACTAGTTACGGCAAGGAGCGAATGATTACGAAGTTGCTGGACGAGTTCGACCTTGTCTTCCTCCCTGTCGCCAACCCTGATGGATTCGAGTACACCTGGCACGTGGACCGGCTCTGGCGCAAAACACGGCAACAAACCAACCTTCAATTCTGCCGCGGATTGGATCTTGATCGCGCTTACGGATATGAGTGGGACGGCTCGCAGGTCCAAAGAGACCCATGCTCCGAGAGTTACGGAGGAGAGAAACCTTTCCAAGCTGTCGAGGCAGTCCAGATCGCTGACTGGGCACGCAACCAGACCTGGAACAATAACGTCCGATTCGTTGGTTTAGTTGATCTACATTCATACTCCCAGCAGATTCTCTACCCTTATTCGTTCACCTGTTCCATCGATCCACCCAACCTGGAGAATTTGGAAGAGCTGGCTGCAGGTATTGCAAAATCGATACGCCTATCGAACGGCGAGACTTATACGGTAGCGTCAGCATGCGAAGGTGCGGTATCTGCACGCGAGCACAGTGGCGGCAGATACTGGTCTCGAATCGAGTCTGGTGGTGGTTCAGCAGTTGACTGGTTTTATCATGAGATGCGAGCTCACTACAGCTACCAGATCAAGCTCCGAGATACCGGTAGTTACGGATTCTTGCTTCCTAAAGAGCACATTGTTCCAACTGGAGAAGAGCTCTTCAATGCCATGAAGTACTACGGTGACTACCTCTTGGGCAATAACGGAATCGAGCGGTTTCCCAAGACTGTGAAGGGCGACGATTTCAATGTAAACCAAAATCAACACGTCGAAACCGCTGAGGAAGACGAAACGATGAACCAAGAGCTGAGAAGGAGAAGAATGAAACGATGAACCGGGGGGGCATATATTAAGCACTTGAATATTCTATCAGGATGTGATAATAACGATTGAAGTTATGAATTTTGAACGAGTTAATTAGTATGACGTCGCAATTGGCGGAAATGCAGGCGTATAATGGTCACATATAAAAGCATGTTATGGAAATAACGGAGTAATTATCAAGTTTAGCGGTACGGATATGAGAACTGGTATTATATTAAATTTTTGACTAAGCACATTTGAACAATTTAGTTGCCCAGAGCATACATGACGGAGGTGTAGGCGGCCATGAACTTGAGCGACACGTCGCAAAGGGCAGAGCCAATGGAACCACTGTATTCAAGTCAGTACAAATGTTGTTTCAGTAGAAAGAGAGGGTTCACTTACCCCATGCGTCCCTTGGGACCGCCGGCAGAGTAACCGATGGCATAGAAGACACGAGAAACGGCCCAGCCAGCACCGAGGACAGCAGAGGCAACAGGGTAGCGCAGACCAGAGATCAAGAGAGCACCCAAGAAGGAAATCTGGTTCTCTGTGAAGTTGGCGTGCGAACGCTGGGCTATGGAAGTTAGTCAAGGACGAAAGTACTACAAGAACCCGACTACTTACCGCAGTTGAATTTGTAGGCCTCGGCATCCTTCTCGGCCAGCTCGTTGGAAGCGTAGGGGATGGGGTACTTGAGACCACTTCGCTTGCGAGCCTTGCTGGTAAGGACAACGTGGAGAGTGTTGATGAAGAAGGTGGAAGTAGCAGCAACGAGAACGTAGCTGAGTTACCAGTTAGTTGACTTCATCGGTTACTTGTGAGGAGTGGTTATTCCTTACCCGTACTCAGCGGGGAGCTCAAGGACGAGAGACATGATGACAGGAGTTGAGTTCTGGGAGGGACTGAGGATAGAAGTGAAGTAGAACGAGTTGATACAGTGATAGTGTCAAGGTGTCGTTGGCTCTAGCTGGCTCTTAAATAATGGCACAGGGACAACACGATCATCAAAAGCCGAGCACTGAAACAACGGAGCGGGCCCATGGATCCCCGACGAGCTAACTCCACCTGGACCAACAATACGCCGACTGTCTAACTGTTCTCTTGCATGGCCAAAGCACAAGCGGAGGGTTCAATTGGCAATTAATAATTGTCTTGGATATGAATGCTACTGTATCCCGCTCTATTCTGTATGCCGAGTGCTCTTCTTGTCATATTCATCCTGACCGACGACCCTGGCCGACGAGCCGATATCCGTCGTCATGATCTCCAACTTGTCATGGTCATAATTCGTAAAGAGCGAGTTTTCGGACCACGGACAAACTCTAGGTCTAGAAAGGGTAGTCTAGTCCCGACGGAGAGATAGTATGACTATCCTCCGAAGCCAAAGTACTTTGCAATCTGTTGTGTGCTGAATAATGTAAGTCGGCTGTTGTTGCATGGTGTGGTTGTCAAAACTCCGCAGTCCCATGCAGGTACAAGACAACTCCGCAAGCTATTCGTATCCTCGTATCCACAACTCCCGTCAATGTCAGCTCAGCTGTCAGTAGTAATACAGTACTCCCAACATAGTACGTACCGGATGAGTTTTATCCGATTGCGCTGCTCTTTTCTCAAAACACAACTTTGGCCTCTTTATTTGTATCATTCAGCCAGTGCACCTTTCTTCAGGTGAACGCCACGTCAGACCAAGGCCTTCAAAAACCCTCCGTTCTGCTGTTTCCATATCAGAAGCCACATCGCCGGCTGAGGTCCCTTCAAGATCAACCCATTCACCATTATCCCTACGTCGAATCCCACTGCTGTCGAACTTGTACCCTCTGTTATTCTTGCAGTATCGTCGAAGGTCTCTTTGAAAAGTCGTCCCGCCACTCCAGCCTAACACCGCGCAGCCAACTGTCTTCCATGGACTGATGATTATGTCGATTCGCCTGTGTGGCGCATCTTCTTGATTCGGATCTTGCCAAACCACCAATGCCTTATCGAGTGTGTCAAACCCCGAGCTCTGGGAGCTCTGTCCTTTCCATGACAAAGGACGTTGTCCTCGTTCACTGTTGTGGGTCGATAGCGTGAGTGTATGAGTGATCAGAGAAGCCTGTTCGAGGGCCACGACAATCTTGGATATTACGTGGAGTGTCATATTCTCGTCCCGATGACTCAAGACGACGTCCACATCTCCCGATTGCTGCTTGCCTCGTCTGTGGCCTCCAACAATGACCATTTCAAATCCTGGATCGATCCTGCGAGCGTATTTCAAGATGGAAGCGCCGATAGAGGTGACTTCATTTCGAGGAATCCCGAGGAGGAATTCGCTGTAATACTTGACACCAATTTGCTGTGAGCGACTAAGAGTAGCCCATCCGTACTCTATCAAATCATCCAGATCTCGCCATCCTTTCTGGTAGAACTCGCGGGCAGTAACTGCTCCCACGCCCCATATGTTATAGAAGACCTTCAGAACAGACATCTTGGGGTCAGCATCGGCTTCACGTACTTCCGCCGACTCTCCTGTTTCCTTCCAATGGTGCCATAGTTCGGCAATTCTATTACCGCAACCTGGCAATCGCGCGACTTCTTGGGGATTCTTGAGAGGATAAGGGTACGCTGCCACCGAAGCAATGGATGTGGAGTAAGCTCTTACTCCTACTTCGTCTTCTCGGAGCTGACGGATAGTGCGTATGTCAATGAGAAGTTTAACAAAGTCTTCGTTAGGCGGGTTCATGTAAGTGGGCCGCTGGCAAGAATAGATAGTTTTTGAAAACTCGGGCATCGCAGGTAAGTCGATATCATGTTCCGATGTAGTTTGGTGGAGCAGGCTCGGCGCGGTCTGTGATAATGTCGCCGAGGCATCATGGCGCCGTTTATGACGGTTGCGTGGTGAAGTTTTCGCTGACTGAGCTTTCTGTTCAATAAGAGCCCGTTCCAAGATGCTGTTTTCTGGAGAAGTTGAGCCGGCTGGGGGCCCGTATACAGCTTCGAGTCCAGATTCGGGCATATGCACAGGTACAGATACAAGTGTTGTTTCTCGTACCGGTGCTTTGCTGCACTGGTAGATCAAGTACTGGTCCATAGGGAGTAGTTCGTCCTTCTCCCACGAGTCCAAGAGCCACGCCAACTTGACAACTTTGACTGTATCGCTTCCCGTGACGACAGGTTCTGTGGTCTTCCTCCGTTTAGGGTCAGGGCCATCGTCCGCGTCCGCCGCCACTTCATTGAGCGAAGGTTCATCACATTGAGTCTGTGCTTGTTCCGATGGTAGGAGGTTAAGCTTTGCTCTTCTTAGTTCAAATTCAGCGCGCTTAGGTTGCGATATCTTGCCAACCACGATCTCAGCCTCATTGATGTCGTACGTCAATGTAGGAATCCCTTCTTCGAGTTGGTGCAGTTCTTCCGGCTTCAGGTGAGCAGAGAGTAAGAATATTCGTGGCAGGTTCTCGAGATCCATCATAGCAGCTCGAAATCAGTGGGAAACGAGTGCGAGTTGGTGTCCTTCGGCTATTCGCAGAACCTGGAGACCTTCGCGATTGATGTTAGTGGCATACTTGTGCGCGTGAAAACAAACAGATTAGTAAAATGATGGTTTGGTCTCGTCTTTTCTTTTCTGAGTAGCTAATAGAAAGGAGCTTTGTTTGAATCGGCGAATGACGTGTAGATGAACAAATGTTAGCGGACTGGCGGACCTCAGCGTGGGTATCACACAAGCCCATGGTGGTTTCCCCAGACATTGCTTTTTCCTCAATAAGCTTGAGCAAACTTCATGCGACTACCCGAAGACGTGCAATCTGATGAGTGATTCTGCTTACATATTTCCCACCGCCCAAATTATCTACTACATAGGTGCTCAAATAAGACATTGCATTATTCTTCAAACTCCTGATTTTTTATGTTTCTTGGCAATGGACAGGTTTGTCAAAATGAACATTTTAAGGCTATAGGCTAATTGCATTATCTCAGTAGGTATTATATAATATTCAAATGGAATACTCATAAAACATAGCTTGTAAAATCATCAGGCTCTACCTGCTTGCCTTTCACGCCAACAGTATCTAATCTATTCGTCGACCTCGGGTATTATTCACTGGTCGTCTCTGAACTCCCGTAGAAGAAGACGCTTGCGTATCATTCAGGAGTGGGATGTTGTCCACGCTCATTGGCCGATTGGCATCGTCTTTAGACAAAGATGTGTCCTTCATCATGTCCTTCTCACGATTGACTTCTTTGATAGATGGGATTTGGCCGGTCGATGCTGAGGGTGCTACTCCCTGTTGGGTGAGTTGGTTGGCAGATGATTCATCAGGGCGAGCTCCAAAGGGAGGTGACTGTGGCATCTGCTCGGGGGAATTCTGCCATTGAGCGACCTCGGCCTTCATGGCCTCCAACTCCTTTTGGAAACGCACGCCAAATACGTCAATGTAGTAAGTGGCACCATTGTAGATACTCCAAGTGAAGACCACCATGAGGAAAGTTGCCGATGCCCAGCGGCTAAGGAACCATAATGGGCAGGGCAGCATTGTGAGGAGGGCATAAGAATATTGGATCAACATAAATGTTGCCTCCTGTAATTTCTCCGGTTGTCGGAGTACGAACTTTCCCAGCCATGTATGAGCATATGACTTCTTCAACCAAGTGAAGGAGGTAGGCCGTCCAGCTGCGATCTTGTCTCGTCGGCGCACAGTAATGAAGACGTAGTACAAGATCTGCCAGAAGATGTAGGGCAGTGTACTCCAAGCGAGCATGGAGACAACGTTGGCATAGGCCGTTGGGGATCCTGGCGGTGAATTTTTGATGGTCCAAATCGCAGGGAAACGTTCTTTCTGCTTCTCAGGAGAGAACAAGTGGACAATGCAGTGCAGCGTGGCGCATGGCATGATATGAATAAACAGCGAAGTGACCTTGTCGAAACTGTGGAAGACAAGTGAATTGCGCCACATGATGATAGCCACCGCATTATTTCCAAACGCCAAGCAGTAAGAGGCAGTGAAAAGACGCTTAGAGCCAGGAAACACCCAAATCGAGAGTGCTAGCAAAATGTTGGTGAAATAGCAAAGGTCGGCTACAAAGTAATGGTATCCACGTTGACGATAAGTGAAGAAACGGATAGGCATGAAGTACAAAAGTTGTACAGTATACCATAGATGAAAATGCTCCGGATATGCACCGATAAGATATCCACTGAGGAAGATGTTCAAGACACCAAAGATGAACGATACCTTTTCACGAGCACTGATAACTTTTGTGTCACTCCATCGCTTTCCGAGCTTGTCCATACGGTGTTGCATTTGCTTGCGGTACCTGTCCAGCTGCTCATCAGCTTCGGGGACTCGGCGTCTCCATTCCTCAACCATGCGTTCCCGCGCAGACTGTGTCTTGGTCTTGATCGCTTCCCTCGAGCGGCGGACCTTGTCTGTTTGAGCTGTGATGCCCTTTTGCAGCTTCTCGAGCTGCTGTGGCAACGCAAAGTTATCGAGAAGGTCAAGAACAGACAAGCGATCCAGAGGCGGACCATCCCAGTCCTCATGGTTGGAGCTACTGCCAGAAAAAGATGGATTCCTCGAATGAATTGAACCTCTAGGTGTCGTGGCGCCTAGGACGGGAGTATCGAGCAAGGCATCATCGGTGGGTGCATCGTTTGGAGAAGGGGGATCAGGCGTTAGAATGACCTCGCTATCGGTTGAGATGTTGTCGGATTTGAGGCCCGAGGCAGACCTGGAATTATCGTCCATGGTATGGGCTTTTCTTGTCGTCCACTTTCACGTGTAAGCGGCGCGCGGCTTCAGATATGGTTGCAAGTATTGACTACAGAACACTGGATTAGTACCGATGTGATGATGAAAGATGAGACGGGATCAATACCAGCGGAGGAGGAAGCGTGACTAGTACAGTACCAACGGAAGGACGGTGCAAGGGAGCTCAAGTTGGTTGACAAGGTACCGAGTGCACCTATTTATACGAGATAGCTGCACTTGAGACAAGCTCTATTGATAGACTGGGAGTAGAGTGGGATAGTGGTGGATCATCCGTCCCTTGTACCTCAATCAAGGGGTCTGCTGATGCTAGGTTGAGGAAGTTAGGTAGGATGAGGATGAGACGAGTAAGGTGTGATAGTCTAGGAAGAAGAGAAAGTTGGGGAGAAGGTAATAAGGGAAACACCAGCGGTGACGAAGTAGATATGCACGTGGGCGGGATGTGATGTAGGTATTGAACGTGTACAGAGTACGTCCAGCACAATCTGTCCTGGTTACAACAACTTGAAGGTGGCTGCTGGCCGCTGGCTGGACCCTGGAATGATGATGAAATGCAAGTGGACATGCTGAAAGCTTGCTTGGCTTGGGGAAGTGGGGACGGTGGCACATGCATTGAGCTACCTATTGGTGCCGATCTTTTATTTAGAGTCGTTGGCTCTTGAGCAAAGGGCATTTCTTGATACGCTGGCAGTTGCATCATATACAACCTCATAGTGGGATTTTTTTGCTTCTACCATACTGTGATGAATTTCTTGCTAGGCAACTACGCAGCGCCAACCATAAACAGAATGCAGGGAACTTCAGACGCATGAACTTTTATGGTTTTTGAAGATAGGTAACGACTAGTTTCATATCATCACGATACCCACGCCAAAAATAATCATGTGGACTTTACAACCATCTCACTCTCTCTTCTCGTCTTTGTTGTACCAAAGCGTGGTGACTTATTCAGATTCAATTGGCTGCAACACTACGTGAAGACATACAGTACTTCCATTGTTAGGTAGGCCGAGTACTAGGTAGTACTGGCCGAATATCGCAACAATATCATTGAGCCTCTGCTACTGTACACGGTTTCTAATCCTTAGCATGTCCCATGTCTGGAGAGTATTCTTCATAATTACTAAGTTGCTGGCTCATGATCTTGGCATGACAGTCTGAGTCTAGGTAATCGAGGTGTTTGAGGACGACTGGGTAACAACGTTGAGCGGACTCTTTTAATGGAGGTCTACGGATATGGAGGTTCTGATTGGACAAAGCATGGCGTACAGGCTCCTGCTTTAACGCAGTACCTACTGCGGCGGGGGAGAGCAAGTGCCGCCTAGGCCAGGTTGCACAGGCCTTGCCCAATGCAATCCATTCTGCCCAGCGTACTAACTCGACAACCCAGCCAAGCCAGTCGCGCGACGCGTTATTCATCCTCTCACCTTTCGCGGCACGCCAAACGGTGAACCCTTTTGATCGTCAGTCTTTCTTGTTGATGATGCGGATTAATAGTTACGATCCGTTAAATCTCGAAAAATAGCTTCATTACCGCTTGTTGCGCACTCGGCTTGCGCTTAGGGCTTTTCTTGAGCATCCTTTGCAAAATCCGCTGGTCGCAATTCGAGCCCCGGCCACTTTGACGCGCCTTACTTACTCGTTGGCGCATTCGCTTCACCATCAGCTGTACCCCTCTGGTCCAGCATCGCATCGTTCTATCTTGACCACGCACTTCTCCGCAACCACGAACAACAGGGCATACCGCCCCCCGACGTCGCCATGGGCAAACTAATCCGTCTTGAGTTATTCAGTTCGTCATTCTTTCTACCTGGATACCCAGTTGGGCCAGTGGGCCTCTAAGCTGACTTGCTCAACAGACTTCAAGTCGTACAAAGGACATCATGTTCTTCTCTTCGGCGACTCATACTTCACTTCGATCATTGGACCCAATGGATCCGGAAAGTCCAATTCGTAAGCAGCCTTCATCCTCTATCGAACCTTTCTAATTCTCCGTTAGCATGGACGCTATTTCCTTCGTCTTGGGCATCAAATCGTCACACCTACGTTCCGCGCATCTTAAGGACCTCGTCTACCGCGGCCGAGTTTTGAAAACAGCCAAGATCAACGACGATGGCTCTGCGCAAACCAACGGGGACGCAAATGGCGACGGCGATGATAAGGCCTCTCGTGGTGATCCAAAGACTGCTTGGGTCATGGCTGTTTACGAAGATGACGCGGGCGAAGAACAGAAATGGAAGCGATCCATTACGAATCAAGGCGCTAGCGAATACCGAATCAACGACCGCGTTGTTACTGCACAGCAATATAATGAGTCTCTTGAGACTGAAAACATCCTGATCAAGGCTCGCAACTTTCTCGTATTCCAAGGAGACGTGGAAGCCATTGCTTCCCAGTCGCCACAGGATCTTACGCGTCTGATTGAACAGATCTCCGGAAGTCTCGAGTACAAGGCCGAATACGAAAAGACGCAAGCGGAGGCCGAGCAGGCTGCCGAAAACCAGAACTTCCAGCTTCATCGACGACGTGGCATCAACTCAGAAATCAAACAATATCGGGAGCAGAAGAGGGAGGCAGATAACTTCCAAAACAAGACTGATGAGCGTGATGCGGCCATAGTCACACATAGTTTGTGGAAGCTCTACCACTTCCAGAAGGCTATGGACGACTCCTACGCCGCAATCCAGGACCACCAGGAAGATCTCAAAGAGTTACGCCGTAATGTGGAATCATTTGAGAAGAGACTTGATGCTGCCAGGAAAGAGCAGGCTGCCGCTAATCGCCAAGTAACTCTGGTCGACAAGGAGATCAAGGCCCAGGCGAGAGAGATTGAAGACAAAGAACATAGTCTTGTTCCAATTGAAGAGAAGATCAAGGAATCGACTGCGGAAGTTAACCGGCTTCAAGCCCAGGTTGCTAGGTTCACCAAGGATCGCGATGAGCAGATACAGATTGTCCAGCAAGTTCAGAAGAGCATCGACAGCGTGGAGAAGGCGCGCGAGGTCTTTGAAAACGACTACAAAGAACAAATGAAGAAACAAGGTCGCGAGGTTAGCGAGGAGGACCGCCGAGAATACAACAGACTTCGTGCCCAGCTCATGTCTCGAACAGGCTCTAATCAAGCCAAGCTTGAGAACCTCGATCGACAGCGAAAGGCAGACGAGGTGACTGTAAACAACTTGAAAGGCAAAGTCGACAGTATTGCAGCAGGCATCGATAAGATTGAGGCAGAACTCACAAGCATCGAGGAGCGCAGGACTGCAGCACAGAGTACCTCCAAAGAACTCTCACAGGAAATTGATGCCAAGAAGAAAGAGTTCAACCAACTCCAATCGGAACGAGTCAGAACCAACCAGAAGCGGACTGAGCTTGAGGAAAAACTCGAGGATGTCGCTCGAAAACTCAGGGAAGCCGATGATGGCCGCCGCCAAAACGACAGGGAGGCCAGAATGAAAGAAATGGTAACCTCCTTGAAACGTATGTTTCCAGGTGTTCGTGGTCGTGTTGGCGATCTTTGCAAACCAAAGCAGAAGAAGTTTGATGAGGCTGTAATTGTTGCACTTGGAAGAGACTTTGATTCAGTTGTTGTCGACTCTGAAAAGATTGGTGTTGAATGCGTCCAATACCTCAAGGAGCAAAGATTTCCACCGATGACATTTATTCCCTTGGACAATATCAAGGTGAACGCTGTCAACACCGCGGTCAAGGGTTTCTCCGGTGCAAGGTTGACGATTGACACCATCGATTTTGATTCCACTGTTGAGCGTGCTATGTCATATGCGTGTGGCAGCTCCGTTGTTTGCGACACCCTCGAAATCGCGAAGCACATTTGTTACGAAAAGAAGATCCCTGTCAAAGCTGTAACACTAGAAGGCTACATCATTCACAAGGCAGGTTTGATGACCGGTGGCCGTGGCCCCGAATCGAAAAGCAAGAGGCGTTTCGAGGAGGCTGATGTCCAAAATCTGCAACGGATGGCTGCCAAGCTCAAGGATGAGATCGACCGACTTCCCCAGACTGATCGCCGAGGTCAACAAGAAGAAACCCTGCAGATAGAGTTATCCGGACTCGAGAGACGATTGGCAGCTGTCAAAGATGAGCTGGCAGCCCTCAACAAAAACCATGCGAGCAAGAAACGCGAGCTGGATAATCAGAGGAGGCAGCTCAGAGAGCTTGAGCCTAAATATCAAGAACAAGCCTCGCAGCTTGAGAGCACCACAACCACTTGCGAAGAGTTTCGAGATGCTATTGCACGGGTGGAGGATGAAGTATTCGGAGATTTCTGTAGGCGACTTGGCTACAGTGACATTCGTGCCTACAGGGATTCCCAAGGCAAGCTGGAGCAGGAGGTTTCCGAGAAGCGCAACGAATTTGAGGTTCAGTTGCAGAAGCTGTCTACTCGACTCGCATGGGAACAACAGCGGGTGGGTATGTCAGAAAATCACATCAACACGTCCCAAAAGTCGATCCAACATTTCAGGAAGGAGATCAGGACCTACACTAAGACAAAGGATGAGATCGAAAATGCCATGAGCGAAGAACAAGAGGCTTTGGAGGCTCTTCGTGAAACACTGGATGAGAACAAGTCGGAGCTTGCTGAGAAAAACCAGAAAGTGGCCGAGGCCAAGGTCGAGGTGCAAAAACGCTCCAAGGACATCGATGCACACAACCGAGACATCAACGCTCTTGAGACGGTAGTCCAAAAGAACAGTTCAAGTAAATCGTCTTTACTTCGACGATGTCGTTTAGAACAAATCCGCATACCACTTGTTCAAGGTACTTTGGACAACCTACCTAACGAAGATGAGCTGCTTCGCCAGGATCCTGATGCCATGGATATCGATGAAGACGAAGAAGAAATGATGGATATGGCTCTTGACGATCATGGAATTGCGATCGATTTTGATGGCCTCGACGAGGATCTCAAAGCTGTAAGTGCTATCATTATTTGTAAATGGATGTCACTAACAAGAACATAGTCTGATGACCCAAGCGTTGAAGAAAGTCTGTCAGAGAAGATTACAAACCTAACTTCTGAGCTGGAGAAGCTCAACCCCAACATGCGAGCAATGGAGAGGCTGGAGAGTGTTGAGACCAGACTTAGAGTCACAGATCAAGAGTATGAAGACTCAAAGACGGCAGCACAAGAGGCCAAAGAGGCCTTCAACGAGGTCAAGCAAAAGAGATATGACCTTTTCAACAAGGCTTTCAGCCATATCCAGGAGCAGATCTCGCATGTATACAAGGACCTCACTCGATCAGAAGCGTACCCCCTTGGTGGTCAAGCTTATCTAGATATTGAGGAGGACACGGACATGCCTTATCTCTCTGGCATCAAGTACCATGCCATGCCGCCTCTGAAGCGATTCAGAGATATGGAGCATTTGTCAGGTGGCGAAAAGACCATGGCAGCACTGGCTCTTCTATTTGCCATTCATAGCTACCAGCCCAGTCCTTTCTTTGTCCTTGACGAAGTTGATGCTGCTCTGGACAACGCCAATGTTGACAAAATCAAGAAGTACATCAAGGATCACCGGGGTCCTGGTATGCAGTTTATTGTTATCAGTCTCAAGGCAGGTCTGTTCCAGGACAGTGATAGCCTGGTGGGTGTCTACAGAGACCAGGAAGTCAACAGTTCAAGAACCCTTACTCTAGATGTAAGTTTCAACGCATCCACTCTGACAAACATTCGCTTACTGACATTTTCTAGTTACGACAATATGCGTAAGAAATGCTATAAACTCTGTCGATTTTTGTGTTCTGTTTCTTTCCAGCGAGTCTAGGGGGTGAATTTCGATGCTTGGCGCAAGCCGAGATAGCATGGGGTGGCATAGATAGGTTTTATGTGATACAACAAAATCTATTACGTTAGTCGTTACAAAACATTATCATTAACCGTTCAGTTCAAATCTGACAAGCCGGGTCACGAATTTGGGTCAGACTGGATTACTTCGTATCATGTCCGTTATTGTTATGCCATGTTTTCCACCTACACCATCATGATGTGGAAGAGTGCATGTCGTATATGAAAAGAGGTAGTTCAGTGTCCTCCGGAATAGAAAGAGAATCATGGAATAGGTATGATATTAGATCG
This sequence comes from Fusarium coffeatum, assembly GCF_003316985.1. NCBI lineage: Eukaryota > Fungi > Ascomycota > Sordariomycetes > Hypocreales > Nectriaceae > Fusarium > Fusarium coffeatum. Next base: position 31,409 of record NW_022157800.1, on the reverse strand, counting down.
TACCGCGTGCAGTCATGACAATAGAAAATAGTTGTTGAGCGTTGAATCCTATTGACGGAACGGAATGTGGGGGATGAGGCTGATTTCCTTGTGGGTCTTTGTACTAATAATAAGCTACCGTAGTGATGCACATGCAAAGAAGCTGAAAGGTTGGATTTCTACTCGCAACCTAAACTTGCGCCTCCAAACAGGCACAAAGCACCTTCATCTTTCCACGTAACGAACATACAGCCGCCGACTGCGCGCGACGAGATACAAACACCATCGATCAAACCTGGACCTCGAACTTCAATCCCAGTCACGTCGAAACTAGACCCCAAATACATACCTTGCGCGCAATGCTCAATAGCTTATAAAAGGGTAGACGGCCCTTGCTTCATTCGAGTCGACACATTGGATCGCAGCTTTTAGACTTTCTTTCACGCGGTAGCCTGGTCCAAACTTATTCCAAGTCGGACCTTCCACAACCGTTGTGGTTCAGCGTATAACTCAGGCTTCCACCTTTCCTTCCGCAATCCAATCTTCTCTTCAACAACACAAACATCATGGATCTCGCAATCACCTTGGTCAAGTCGGTCATGCGGGCCTTCTACGAGACCCGCGAAATACTCGTAATTGATGCGCTCATACTTCACGAAGCGTAAGCATTGTTTGCGCGTTTGTACAATCCTGCGCTTGCTAACCATGGATACCAGGCTTCGAGACGATGACTTGGCTTACCTCATGTCTATCAACACGAAAGACCTACACAAGATCTGCGGCAAACTTCGCGAGGACAGATTTTTGGTTGTGTATGTGTGTGCGATGCCAGATGATGATCTCCCTGCTGACCAAAACCCGCGCAGACACACTAGGTCCGAACTACGAGAAGGCAACCCGAGACCGAGCAATCGAACATGGTACTATATCGACTACCGAAGTACAATTGACGCAATCAAGTGGCGTGTCTATACCATCGATAAGGAAGTGCAAGGAACCACTCAAGTTGCTAGTGAAAAGAAAGAGTACTTCTGCGCACACTGCAAGGCAGAGTGGACAGCTATGGAAGTTCTGGACAATGTCGGTCCACAGGGTTTTCTATGCCATCGCTGCTCCCATGTTCTCACCTTCGAAGCCGACCGAACATCCACTGGGCATGAGCAGTCAACACGACTTAACGACCAATTCAAATTCATAAGCGAACTTCTACCCAAAATCGATTCAGTCCATATTCCCGAGTGCGACTTCGATCGTGCGCTTGCCAAGGCCCGCCCAGTCAAGCGTGATGAGACACATCAACGTGCTCAGACGATAGCAGCAGATGCCGGCGCCAACCGACCGATGGCAGTTAAGGGCTTGACAAACACAGGACCGCAATCAATTGCTGTCAACATATCAACATCGGATGGCCTGACGGAGGCTGAGAAGGCAGCAGAGCAGGCACGCAAAGAACAGATCGCGAAACAAAATGCGCTGCCGTCATGGATGTCTAATAGTACAGTCACTGGTGAATCTTTCACTGCAACTACTACTCCTGGTGCTGCTACAACCATAAAGAAAGAGGCAGGCAAAGAAGGACCAGCTGCGCCGGCCGCGGCCAACGATCAAATAGATAATATATTTGAGATGCTCAAGGCAGAACAAGCGGCGAAGCAAGCCAAGGAAGAGTCAGAGGAAGATGAGGACGACGAGGATGAGGATGAATTCGAGGACGTGCCTGCCAAGCGGGTGAAGATAGAGCAGAAGGAAGAAGACGACGAGGAGAGCGAAGAGGAGATCGAGTTTGAAGACGTTTAGACCGGCAGAAGATACCTAAAATTATTATACCTTAATCCGACCATAGACCAGTTGTTGTGGTACTCAAGCAATATCATAGAATAGCAAGATCATCGTACTCGAGCAAGGTCATACAACCAGTGTCCACGCGATCTTCTAACATTCATTCCTCTCCACTGTAGATCTATCCCAGATGTGTCTTATACTGGTTGACAGCACGAGGACGAGAAGCTGTATATCACCAAGACACTTTCTTTTCACACTGATTTGTTCTTATTTTTATTCCAGACAGTATACCATCTTTGATCGGGCAAAGAGAAAAGCTTAGCAATAGTAGAGACTTTGAACTTAATTAGGGACATCTGCCCTTTGAGATTCATCAGGAATCTATAGCTAAGCTGTTGCGCTGTACGAGGCCTAACAGCCGAGTAAAAATATGCAGAAAACAGTCGCTGTTCCTTTAACCGCTTGCTAACTTTGCCTGCCTATAGAGCAAAGTGCTTGAATTTGAGTCCGTTCCTTCGTGATACCCATCCGTTAATCCAAAAGGGGGTGTCGTTAATCCGCCGCAAACCCCTAAATCCCAAGATATTTGTTTAAAGCAACCCGACCAACACCCGTCCTCCCATAAGTCAGTGAAGAACCTGAGTCAGATGCAACGCCATTTAATGCATAATGCAATCGCCTTTTATGATGTGTTTTGCAGCGGGTATCTTGCTACTTCAAGTAGCCATTACCTCCCTGAGTGCCGCAATGGGAGATACAGAGATGCGCGACGACATTAATAGTGGAGAGTCTCAGCAATCAAATGATTCTGAGTGTCTCCCAAAACAAACTCCAGCAGCCTCTTTTGCTATTGGCCACGAGTCTTATCGGATGACAGCAAGGTCAGCCAGTCGACCTCCATTGTCGCCATCTTCTCGACTTCCTGGTCGTCGGCCAAAGGTAGACCAGAATCTTAAGGTCTCATCACCGGCTCCCGTCACAATTGTTCGACCGTCAGGGCTCATGGCCAGGTAAAGTACACGATACGTGTGGCCTGTGAGACTAGCAACCTGCGTCATTGAAGGGTACTTCCAAACAACGATTTGGTTCTGACTATAGCCGTGTGTCGATACGATCTCGTTGGAATTTTTGGACCAGGCAATATTGCAGACCTGGCTGCCGGTATCAATCTCGTTGATGACCGAGCCTTTGACGGTGTCGTGGAAGATAATGCGACGATCTGCAGTACCACCACCAGAAGCCAGGAGACCGCGCTGGTGAGGTGACCACGATATCGCTTTTACAGCTGCAGTGTGATCTGAAAACTTCCAAAGTGGTGTATCCGAGAGCTTATCCCAGACCATAAGCTTGTTATCATTGCCACCACTTGCTAGTTGTCCATCTTCACAATTCCATTTCAAACCACAAACTTCCTGTTTGTGACCTACCAATTTCCTCAGCCATTGATCGGGTGCTCGTACGTCGCGGTGGTAGATCAACCGGTCGCGTGATCCGGATGTAAGAATATGAGTATTCCAGGCTAGAGAACCAACTCGCGCCGTATGTCCAGTCATTGTCCGTAGCCGGCGCGACTTCTCGGCATCCCAGATCTGGACCAGCCCTTTACCGGTGCCAATAGCAAGGTGTGTGCCTTTTTGTATCCAGGAGACGCTCGTGACAGTATCATCTTCAAGTGTGCAAAGTTTGTTAACCTTGCTGGTCTGCGCGTTCCACATGTAAACACTGGATCCCAAGCCGACTCCAAGGATATTGGCACTTCCCCAGTCGACCAGGTTCAGATAGAAATCGTCAGCGAGTTCAGGAGCATCGAGAACCTTGTAAGGAACCTTGCTGACTGCTCTCGGTTGACGTCTAGGGCTGAGAAGCATTTGCTGACTTCCAAATCGCACTGGTGATAGACTGTAGATCTCGGCTCGGGTATCAAGATTAGGGCCATGTCGGCCTTGGGGTGTTTTAGAGGGAGTGGGGTGACCAGCGACTTGATTGTGATGTCGCGGCGACATATATGAGAAGAGGTTCTTGTGAGGGGTCGACGGTGTCAAGGAAGAGGATGGTAGTGATGGGGCAGAAGCATTTGTAGGGGGAGTGTGAGCTCGGGTTCCATCATTAGCGGAAATCCGAGATGTTGGAAGAGACTGGTTTGGTGAGAGGGTTGGGGTGGCTGCTTGTGGCACAGAGCTCTCAAAGAGCTCAGCACGTAGTAAGTGGGAGAAAGTGCGGTTAGCCTCTTCCGCTGCAATGTCTGGTTAGCTACTATGAGGCATGATCTGATTGGGAAGACATACTCTTTTGGAAGTGAAGCTCGCCATGAGGTGTACGCTTCTTTTGTTTTGAAGGCGTAGCGGGAGATCCATCCTCGTGTAATAAACTGAAGCTCGCCTGCAGGTCTTGACCAGTGCGGGTGGGAATGAAACTACAAGATTGTGAGCTTGAATGACGGTCATGGTAGAATTGTCACCAACCGGTCGCCGTTTATGCGCTGCCGCTTGCGATGTGGACTAGCACCTGGAGTACTCTCCCGCTGCGGGCGTTGAAATTCACGTAGTAACGCACTGTCGACAGCATCGATATCGAGATGAGTTCCACGAGCACCTTCGCTCTTTCTTCCATGATTACGCATCGTTCGGCTTGGTCCGTTGTCGAGACTATATCTGGTTTCCAAGCGGGTGCGATCTGAGCGGGGGGGAGTGGAGGACCGGGGAGTGGCGGTATGGCTCTTGGATTCGTCGATAGCTCGTTTCGCAGATTGAGAATTCAAGGCAGCTATGCCTGAAGGTTGAGGGAGGGCCGCCATATCGTCGTCTTGCGCGGAGAGCTATTTATGGTCCAATATACTGGAGAGTCGAGGGACAAATGGTGGTGAGTGCGCGAATGAACAAAGCAGGAATTCGATCGTAGCGGCGTTTAATTGGATTTCAGATGACGAAAGCAAAAAGAGACTCAAGGCGAGACGGTGAGGGCGCAATCCCTAGCACCGTCTAGCAAATGTCAAACTTCGTTCGTCGTTGGTAATCTTCGTCTATCGCATCGTCTCGAGACCGTCGACCTAGGACACAACAGGCGATCCGGGCACAACGTATGGTCGATGACGTTGGTGAAATAAGTTGATGCTTAATCAATGAATATAAGATTATGTTGTGGAGAGCCTATTAAAGACCGACTGGTAGAAGAAAGAAAGTGAAATCTTGTGATGATGCACGACGCGATGGTTGCCCAACGATCTGAGGCGTGAGGTGCAAGATCCAAGATGACAGTATGGATGTGGAGGATGGAGGTCGGAGCGGGCGGGTGCGATAGGTAGTAGGTACGGTACGGTGCGATGCTGGGCTGGGCAGAGGTGCAGAGGTGCGCTAGGGGTGGCGGGAAGAGGGTCGCACCTCAACTTCTCGTGAGGGATGTTGCTGCTGGAGGGAGGTTGAACTGGGGTCTTCAGAGCGCGCTAGCAGATATTTGACCAATCAACAATCAGAAACAACAGAACAGGCCCCCTGCGCCCCCAGGCCGCGGACGGCCAGGAAACGCGCGGGTCAACAATAACAACAGGAAAATAATGGAGCAGAACCGTGATTGTGTTATTGAATGAATACCCCAAGAATGAAGGTAACAATATCCAACTTGGGCGAAGAGCAGGGATCAGATTATCTCGACTACAATAAGCAAGTTCAGAATCAGTGATGGTTCTCTGTGATCAATTGTCTACTTGCTTGCAATCTCAAATATGAATCGTTTGAAACCGTTACAAGAAACAAAACTCTACGTACTAATAAGGTACCTCCATTACTTGCACACCTTACCCATCCATTGGTAAAGCCATGGTTTCGTCCCGCAATTGTTCATCGGCAGAGTAAAGTGTAGGTCCTCCTGGATTCAAAGTACTTACCAACATAGGCAATCCGGAAATACGGTAGGTGACGGTGTGCACATGGCACAGCATCATCTTTCAGGTACCATGCGTCATCGTCAACGGTTGGTGAGAATAGATGGATGCTACGGATCCATATCATAAGGTTATGATTAACCCGAAAAAAACAACTCTCCAGTCAAAGACACCTCAAGTTGTCAAAAACGGCATATTCGTCAGGGTCAAGCTTTGAATCACCTAGACCAAGACCTTCCTTTCAGACATATGCACCCCTCATTCTTTCGCGCCATTTTGCTGTATCGCCCGCTTGTTTGTTTTCGCATGTTACTGGGCATGCATCTTGTAAGTGTAAGTAAATACGCGTATGGGAAGCCTCTTACTACTTAAAAGACGTCGGCTTGTTCCTTTCTCTTAATTTTCGTATACTGCAAGCCTTTAACATCCCAATTGAATTTTATTCGTGCTTGAACTATAAATGTTTTTGTTTTTGTTTTCACTCAACCAAGCCGTATCCTCAGAGGCATTTCTCTCCATCTCACATATTAAACAATGGCGGGACGTTCCGCCGCTAGCTCAACCTCATCAAGAGATATGTGGTGATGGCTGGCTACGAGCGTGAGTGCTGACTGGCTGCCACGACAGGGAATTACACGGGTAGGTCTAGGTAATCGATCGGGACGACACGAACGTGATGTCGCGCCTGTTCGTGAGACTCGGTTGACTAACTCTGAGTCGCTACGTATTTGTTTATTTCAATGGAGCTTCTTACCGGTATGGCGGGTATTTGGCGACCAGCGTGTTATTGACCAATCAGCGTAGAGGTGAAGACACAGTGCTGGAGTTGGGCATCTCACAAGATACGGCACGGCTCGCGTCAATCGTCGAGACAAGACGCCACTCTACGCGATCATGTCGCGCGTCCCGCATCGTCAGACTTCCCCCCTCCTTGTCCCCTTTTTTCCCTTCCCCCACTTGAATTCCAGTGGAATGTTTTTGGTCCGAGACTGGGTCGCATGAGGACATCAAAACTGGCCTGTGGTCGTATATCGGCCGACTTGTTAAATCCACCCACTTTTATATATTCTGGGGGAGTTCACCATCTGATACATAACAAACATCTAGTCGCGATGCACATATTCATGCACGCGTTCGGAGTTGAGCTCGTCATCTGCTGGCTTCTCCCTTACATCAGTGTGCCCAAAAGTAAATCTCTGCAAAGCAAAGTGCTATGTTTTGTGTTCTCATTGCTCATTCTATTTATTGTTCGTCCTCTGACGAACCCATGTCTCTAAGTAAAGAAATGTTCTATAATGTTGGGGCTGGTGTTGCCCAACGGAGAGGTCCTCCCTGCTTTAACTGCGCCTTCCTTTATTCAACCCAATTCAGCCAACCCACCCTAAAATAAACAAAGAAAGAAACACCAAACGGTGCCATGAGAGGGAAAGGGGCAAAGAATAATAATATCCCCTGGTGAAAAGCCTCAGAAATTGAAAGTCTCGGCATTGGTGGGTGTCTCGCACCAGGGGCACGCGAACGCTCGACGTTCCATTGTTTATGCTTGTGCCTCAGCTTGCGCGAGAAGCCTCTCTCGCCATCCATTACAGACTTCCTCGAACCCTCCAATAACATCCCCGCAAACTCCGGCGCATTCTCTCTTCTCCAGGCGTTCACCCCAGTTCCCTCTTGTAAGCCATCGCTCGCCTTCCTCTCTGAGTTCTTCTTCCTTTCTCATTTCCGATACGATCTCTTTGGCGCTTTTCAATCTCCTTGTGGCCATCGTAGTCGTTTGACGAGACATATGCAGTGTGTCTGAGAGATAGTTCAGGTTTTGCACAAGCTCATTGGTAAGTGAGTGGAGACTAGTCAACGAGTTGAAGGCTGTTGTCGAGGGTCGTGGCATGGTATCAGACAAGTTTATTAACAGCGGTATCAAATCGTCAATAGTCTCGGGATCTGGAGGCGCAACAAGAGGAGATAATAAGGGGAAGGAGAGGTTGTGGATCTGGCGAGTCTGGTGACTCAAATGTGTAGTCAAGGCTGTGTGTGCTGTTATCAACCTGCACCCTTTGTTAGCCACAAATGCATCAGCCAGCGACTGCGTACAAACCTTGATGCGCTAGCCTCAACGCTCGACTGAGAGCCGAGATCCCGCAATGCGGTTGTTACTCTCTTAAACACATCATCTGCAGGGCCGCCGTAGTTCTCTGTTCCTCTGCGAGCCAACGACTCTACAGCATCCATTTTGGACACCAAGCCAGGGGGCATGCCAGGAGAATCCAAGTCTGACTCTGACCCGTATTCACTGCCATCGTAATTACTGGTTGACCTTTGATGTTTCCGCCGTGGGGAAAGAAGTGTAAGATGTGCGGCTTTCGTTCGGTCGAGCTCTGACTTCTTCGGGCTGCTGGTACCCTCAGTGTCCTCCATCTCGTCTACGTGCTCAGCGCCATGTGCTTCCCCTTGAAGTCCAAGTATTTCGCTATTGGCATCACCATCCGTATAATCTCCTTCATCTCCCGAATCTGAGAAGGCATCGGCCAACTCATCGGCCAGGTTACCCATACCATTTTCGTTCAGGTCGACTGCATCTTGTTGGTTGAAGCTGTTTCGGAACGGTGAGGGGTCTTGTACCGACGACTTGGAGAGTCTCCGGGCCTGAGGGGAGCCTGAGAAGCTATCGAAGGCGGAAGAGTTTCGGGAATGTCTGGGGGTTTGCGGCGAAGATGGCATTTTGGTATGTTGAACTGTGGTAAAATGTTGATGATCCTCCCACAACCTAGACTCACGAGCCTATTACTGCAAGCGATCCACCGCCAAGTGCAGTAGACACCGCTTTACTTTTTTTCTCCAAAGTTGGGTCGATGAATGTCGGGTGGGTTCGTCGGTCTTCTCTCAAAGTAAAGACTTGTGGCGCAAGTGAATGGTCGGTCGGTTCGTTCTCCTCTCTAAATGGGGGATGTCGAGGGAGAGTCAAGTCAATGTTGTTGAAATGATGTCGGCTTGGGTGACAGGGACCCTTATTAGGGACCGACTGGCTAAAGTACTAATTGTTCGCACCAAATTGGCGGCCACCAAGTAAAGGGCAGGACAGGACAGCGAATGGACCGGGCTTTGGGTGTAGATCGGTACGTAATTGTTTCTTTGATCAGCACGCTAGACATGTGCTTCCTGGTTCTGAGAATAAGCAAGTTGCTGTAGATTGCATTATTCCAATCTCAAAGTTGCAGTGATCGTTACTGGTGCTTTAACGCCGTGGGAGATGCGAGGATGTTGGTAGCGAAACGAAGGTGGGTCCCTTCAAGAACCTGACGCTAATGCGGGCACATTATCGGTATTAGTGCGAGAGTTGCCATAATGCAATCTCGAGCCATCTTATGCAGTCTTCCGAGACGTTTATTGTGGCTGCGTGCGGCATCTGTAACCACAACTCATTGCACGTAAACACAGCCACTTTACGCACAAACAGCTTCGAGGTTACTCTTTGTTGAAAGAACAAGGTGCAGTCGAGGTCAAGGTTTTCCAACAAATACCTACCTGGTATCAAAGATGGCTACGTTTCGGCGGTTTCGCCCAGACGATGTGAACAAGTTTTCCAAGTGCAACCTCGACCCTTTCACGGAAACATACGAACTTAACTTTTACCTTCAATATCACGCAAAATGGCCATCACTTTTCCAAGTGTGCGAGGATATGGATGGGAATATCGTCGGATATAGTAAGGCCCAATCCTAACCTTTACATGCTGGCCTGGAGCTAATCTTGCGCTTGACAGTCATGGGCAAGGTTGAATCCTCACCAGATGCCTACAAATTCTCCGAGCATTATCTGCCGTGGCATGCTCACATAACAGCACTCACTGTTGCCCCAGAGGCACGCAGATCCGGCATTGCCAAGATCTTGACAGATCAGTTAGAGGTCGCAGCTGATGCCGAGAATGCTTGGTTTGTGGACTTGTTTGTGCGGAGCAGCAATCACAATGCTATTGCACTCTACAAGAATTTGGGATATAGTGTATTTCGCGTTGTCAAGGACTATTACGGCGATCACGCCACAGATCCCACCAAATCCAGTGAGGACGCTTTTGATATGCGCAAGCCCATGAAGCGAGACAAGGATCATCAGCATATTCGAGATGACGGGGAGAACCATTTTGTCAACCCTGAGGACGTCTGGTAACGAAATGAGAATACAATTATCCCTGCACAACGCCATCAAAATTGCGGTATTGCCTCTAACTTGACAGAGTCCACCAGCGGATCGGCCTCTGACAGCAGAGGAGTGTAACAACTATTTATATCCAAGCTCCGTCCACCTCATAAACGCTTCCACTCACGAAAGTGCTCTCGGGCCCTAAGAGAAAGGCTATCACATTGGCACACTCTTCTGATGTGCCTTGGCGTTGAAAGGCAGATGGCTCGTCAAATTTGGCATCGTCTGGTCGGTTGTGGATGTCCCATGCTTTCTTCATCAAGGGAGTATAGATGGCGCCTGGAGCAACAGCGTTGACTCTCACCTCACGGTGACCGTTTTCCTTTGCTGCTGCTTTTGTCAGACCGACTATCCCGTGTTTACTTGCGTCATAAGCTCCGTGTCTGGCAAATCCTGTACACCATGGTCAGAGTCGAAATTGACAGCATTGTATAGAAGGCACATGCCCTTAATGCCATGGATAGATGCGACGTTGACGATAGATCCCCCGTCCACTATCCTATTAAGCTGCGCTCTCAAACAATACATTGTCCCTGTCAAGTTCACAGCAATGATCTTGTGCCATTCCTCGTCTTCTAGATCCGCTACGGCACGAAGGCCGTGGTGTTTGCCAATTATACCTGCCACATTGGCTGCGCCGTCGAGTTTTCCGTACTTCGCAACAGTGTCGTCCAGCCAACCTTCTACCTCAGACCTCTGGGAGACGTCAACTCGAGAAACCGTGGCTACGATACCTTGCTCCTTGAGATATACCGTAGCACTTGACATGGCATCGGCGTCAACATCGGCGATGCTCACAATTGCTCCGCGCTGTGCGAGGAGTTTGGCTGTTGCGAAGCCGATGCCACTCGCACCACCAGTTATTGCGTAAACTTTCCCTTGAAGCGACATTGTATGTATGCTCTACAGAGCGTGGTGAGGCAAGATTTATAGTGCTGGCGTATGGTTACAGGATTTCAGAGCTATGGATTTTGGAGTGAGTGCGCGAGTGAGTTCGGTATTCATTCAATCCCCGCAGAGGACAGCTCGGTGGTGATTGGGTACTCGGACTGAATAGGTCTGGCGCCGACGTCCCTGCATTTTGAGTGTTGTATCCGTATCACTAGAGTGATCGGATATTTCCATGGGTTGTGACTTGTAATGGGCACCTTTGAACGACGAATAGCCGCCAAACTTTAGTTTGAGATTTGGTTGACCAATGCTCTAGGGTAAGCAACCCATGCTGTCGATATTACTTGCTAAGATATATCTACATGTTAAATGAGAAACTATTCTTAAATTACGTTATTAAGCACATTGGCTGCCCAGTTCTATTGCAAGTTATTTGACGAAGATGAACTAAACCCTTCTCGCTGATGGGAAAGTGAATCTAGAATCCAACTCAACTCACCAACATATTGTTTACATGGATGTTGCTCAGGACTAGGTGGCTACCAATATCAGCCACAGGCGTTGAAGTACAAAGAACAAAAAATCAAAATCTTTCATCTAAAAGCTCACATATACATACGCTCACCAAAAATGGCGGTCTTTATGCGAGTATTGAAGCCTCTATTGTGGATTGATGACCGACAGTGATAGACAACTGGCAAACACCTCCAAAGTTCAAAGCAGACGGGACGGATATCGAGATTAGCACTTGATACCTGGAAGCTCACTGCGCTAACTTCAGCTGACACAGGTACAGCCGTGGCCTTGTTGGGTACTTACCGCAAGCAGTGTATGGCCAGCAAATTTAGGTACTTTGTTTTTATTTCAAGGTCTCCCGTGTCAGGTCAGGCGGGCTCCATCGCTGACGGTTGGCACAGCGTTGCACAGGCGGTTTGCCTTGCCTTGCCTGCTTGCTTACGCTTACGCTGACCTACTTCCCCGTACCTCGCAGTAGCCACTGTACGTAACCTTCATCATCCATTTCCATCACAGCCCAGCCTGGCCCCGTTCTGAACTATCTGTTTGCCATCCATCATTGACAAACTGTTCAAGCCTTTCCATCGGCCTTGATTAAATTTCTTTGTTCTTTTCTATTGCGCAGCTTCTTTCATCGAGTTGCCAAGCATTTATTCTGCTGCACGCTCCCGTCCTTACCTATACCTACAGTAACCACATACTTAATACTGGGTTTGCTGCCTTGCGGCGCCTTTGCTTTTCCCTTTCCCCCTACGCCGACTTTTTTTTTCTCCCTTCTTCAACATCGCCTTTTCCCCAACAACGCTGCAGCCTGCGATTGAGTCATTCATCCTCAACCAGCATCTATACCATTTCTGGCTTGATTGCACCTCTGGTATTTCACTAGGCAAAATCACACGAAATGGCTACCACTGCGATGGATTACGAGGCAGCCAACGGCGACCGATACGAAGGTTCGTTACTCAGTTCCAGGCGCGTACGTCGACGCGCCTGTTCTTTAAATCTACATTCCTTCCCATCACCACATGCACCTCCCATCGGTTGCAGCTTCCGATATTTCGCCTCTTTCATCTCGGCCGAGTCCTCATCGATGCACTTTTGCAGACAGCTAACCGACCTCTAGATGAGGCTCCTCGATACGAGCGTGACAACCGAAGCGCCTCGCCTCGACCTCGTGACGACAACGAAGGCGGCCGCCGACGTTCCGCCTCGCCTGGCGGTCATGGCGACAGGTTAGTTTTGATGATGGCTTCTTACGGTTGACGACCGATGCTAACATGCACTCGCTACAGCAACATGAAGGATGTTTCTGCTCCCCGTGATGACGACGACGGTGCTGTCAACCCCGGTTCTAACCTCTTCGTCACTGGCATTCACCCCAAGCTTTCCGAGGCTGAGGTCTCCAAGATGTTCGAGAAGTATGGCGACGTCGAAAAATGCCAGATCATGCGCGACCCCCACACAAAGGAGTCTCGTGGATTTGGCTTTGTCAAGATGGTCACATCCGAGCAGGCCGAGGCCGCCAGGGAGGGTCTACAGGGCGACACCATCGAGGGTCGTACCTTGAGCATTGAGAAGGCTCGCAGAGCCCGTCCTCGTACCCCTACCCCCGGCAAGTACTTTGGACCTCCTAAGCGAGGTAAGTGATTCCCAAAAGGCCATCCCTTTAATCTTGCTGCAATCTATTGACACACTGATAGAGCCCCGTCCTGGTCGTTATGAAGACCGCCGCCGTGGCGGTTACGGTGGTGGCGGCGGCGGCTATGGTCGCGATGACCCCTACCGCTACCGTGGCTACGACCGCAACTACGAGCGACGAGGTTACGAAGAGCGTGGAGGCGGTTATGGTGGCAGCAGTGGAGGTGGCCGTGAAGGCGGCCGCGACTACGACCGCAGCTACCGTGAGGAACGCCGTTACGACGACCGAGGCGGTTATGGCGGCCGTGATTATGATCGAGGCTATGAACGCCGCGACCGCGACGATGGCTACGGCCGAGACCGTTACGCCGGAGGTGGCCGCGAGGATCGCGACCGTTACCCTCCTCGTGGAGGCCCCGGAGGCTCTGGTTACGACCGTGGCGGTGACCGATACGAACGCGGAGGCGACCGAGACGCTGCGAGAAGCCGTGACCCAGCTGCCGGCGCTGGAGGAGCTGGTTATGGCGAGTCTGCCTCTCGATCCGAGACGCGCGACGCCTATGGAGGTTCGGGCTACTATTGAGTGCTGCCTGTTATGTACCCGCTAATCCTCCTAGGCGCTCCCGACCGAAGCATTCAGTAAACGTATCGATGCCGTTTACCACGACCTGACTGAACGATCAGTCCCCGGGGTCATACCTCTCTCCTTTCCTCTACTAACACATCTGCTTTGCTTGCTCAACTTCTTCTGTTAATTGTCATTTCTTCGTTGATTTCTTTATTTTCATGGACTACAGCAGACTGAATTAGGCTCTGCTTACACAGGAGTTCAGTGTGATTTGCGACAGTTAAGGGATTGGAATCAAAAAATGGGTACTCGGCCTGCGTCACTTGAGTTTTCTTATTGCTGGTCGGTTTTGCGACAAGGTCACAGATGGACCAAATTTGGCAGCTTCCGGATCTTTGCAAATCAAACACTTCATCGTCATCCATCGCGTCTTCGACGACTTTATGATAGCTTTTGGCAGCACAACATCAACCAGATGTCGACTCCGGCCTAATCGGTGAATCCCATGGACTATTAAACTCAACCTCGAATGCGACCTCGCGACTCAACTGCCTGTGCTGTCCTCGTATCACATAATTTTATGGGGTATACGAGACGATGACTTGAGGCCCTGTTTCACCAGCACCGGCTATGCTCATCTTGACTGACATCACTTTTTGATCCAGAAGCATATGTAAATGTTTCACCTTACGCCATTCAACCACACATCAATCGCTGTAAACAACTTGACGCCTACAACTGAAAAGAATAATGTCCCGCTGGACTCATATACTGAGCTATGATAACATACGCTCCAACCTACACCATTTGCGATACCAGTCATCACAACCATGTCGAAGTCAATCTTGCCAAGCCGGGTCATAGTGTCGAACAACAGGAGTTTTACATATTCAACCAACCGACATCCGAGTTTCACAACTTTGAATTTGAACAATGGTAAGGGTTGCAAGTTGAAATCTCACTGACTTACCTGTAGGGTGGTTCCTTCAGCAGCATGTGCTTGACACTTGATAAAGTATCTGGTTGAGGGTTCTAGAAAGGCATCTCCACAGGCTAAGACTGAGACTTGGTTGCAGCCTTGACCTCTTATATCCCAGGAGACTCTGATTGTTTGGGTGACTGTAAATTATTGCTTTTGTCTTCAGGAATGGCTCGAGCAGGACGTAAAGTCAGCATTAAACATCAGGCGTCAAGCATCGAGCGATGCTGCGGTGTCATACAGTAGATGCTATGCCGTCTCGAAGAAATATGGGACACCGTCTTCTTCGGTACCTGCTACATGAGGAGGTATTCTATTCACATTGTCTTGTACATCTTTCTAATTAATACAAAACTGCCCAACGTCTTCATTGTACACATGTTTTCTCGAAGGCATTCGCCTACCCGATCCTTTTTGGCATTGCCTCAGTGTCGTAAACATCGCCGATCATCTGGACATGTTTTATGAGACGATCTGTAATTAAGTCTAGAGATATGCCTTCCGTACTGAACCGACTCGAGGTTAATGCTGCCCGCTGGCAGAACGATTTGGATTGGCTCCAAGGAGCCAGCCTACACCAGACACCAGTGTACCAGTTGCAGCTTCTCTAAGCTGATCTCGCTTCCTCGTTCTGTTCTGATCATGAAGCTCAGATTCTGAGGATTCCGATTCTGGGTTTGTCTTGTCAGATGTGAAGGAGTTCTGTAGCGAGCCCTGCAAGCTTGACAGGACGGTAAGGTTCTTCGAGGCAACCCGTGCCGTAGCCCTGGAGAGATCAAACAGAGACATTGGTGCTTCTTCAGCTTGGCGTGCGGTCGCACTGGCAGTAATATTCCGTGGTGGATAAGCCTTATCTGGGTCTGGTCCATCAAATGAGCCAGGGAGACCAGAGAAATCGCCTGCAGCATCCCAGGCTGCTTCCCGGGCAGCTTCCTCCTTGATTGCAGCGTCCAATTGCTCCTCACAGCGTCGGAAAGTTTTCAATACTTCCTGAAGTTGAGATGGGGGAGCGATACGCAGGGAAGTCGCCAAACACTCGATGCGTTGTTCAAGGTGACGAATCTCCGGGTTTCCACTCGCCGTACCAAGATGTGTTGGTTTTTGGGACCTCTCTGTACGCACGTACTTGCCTGCGTCAAGTGCCGCTTTCCAGGACCATTCGTCGCAAATGCCGGATTGTTCATTCTTGCGCTCAGTCTCCCTAACGCCGAGGCGGCTGACTACGTAGGAATACGCGGTTTCGAAATCATCCTCTCGTAAAGCCGCTTCGATGCACATCGAAACAATCCGCTTCTCGACCATTGAGCGGACAAAACCCTGGTCAATTGTCGCTGTGTGGTGATTGCCTCGCTTTGCTTGGGTTGGCAAACCTGCATCGACCATGTTGTTTCCTAGTTCGATGAACTCTTGCAGACGGGTGTAAGCCTTCGGGTTCTGCTCCAGAACCTTCTCGATGATGGAAACAGGATCAGAGTGCACTCGCAACACCACCGGGCTAAAGGGTTCACCCTGTTTTAGAACAAGACGATAGTCGCTCAAGGCATGGGTAGCCCTTAGCAACGCCTCAACACGTTGTCTATTCGGATGAGTGTTGTCCATTAATGTTGGAAAGGCTTTGACACTGAAATTTTGATTAGAAAAGAAGATCCCGGTAAAAAGATTAAAGTCGACTTACATCTCGTCACACTTTTTCAAGCCTCCCCTAGTGCGATTAGGATTGGAAGCATTATCGAATGCGCTCAACGCCGAGTTTTGAACCGTGTTGATTACGGCTTGTGTAGAAAGGGGAGCATCAGGTCCTGTTTGGTCGTATAGAGACCTTGCTAGAGAATATCCTGGGAAGTGTTAGATACTGGTGTTAAGAAATCATACCGATAAAACGTACGTGAACGCGAAAGCAATGCCTTCAAAAGTTCTGTTTCGATAAACTCCAGTGCGACACTTCCGAAAACGCCTTGAAAAATCTCATCCTGATCAGGGGCTGGCTTATTTCCCCAGCTGTATAACCATAGAACTTCCTGTCGTGCCCGGATCCAAAAATCGTCATCATCGGATGCGCGCGTAGGAAGATTTCGTACAAGTCGACCAAACTCAGATTTTTGTTCTTGTTGATCTTGAATAAATGCCAAGTCTCCTGCCTGTCGGACAGTGCATGGAACACCTGAACAGGTGAGAAGATAGGCGCTTTGTATTAGAGTAGGCAGTAAATCGAGAGACTGTTCTTTTGGAGTTGTGAGAGGATTCGTGCTTTGTAACAACTCGCTGCGCAAGTATGTTGAAGCTTTAACACCGCCGACGCCATCCATATCAAAAGGTGGCACAGGTGCAAGACTTGCGACTGCATCCTGGAGTGTTGTGTTGCTGTCCTCGTCCAAGAGGGACCGAATCTTGTTGCATATTCTAAAAGCGCCTTCCAGTGCCTCAGCATCGGCATCAGGGACAAGATAAGCCGAGGCCAACACAGCTCTGGCATAGGAACGGTCAAGATACTGTTGCTGATTTTCTTGGAACCAGGCACTAGAATCGCCTCCAAGATCGATATCCGACGGCCCGTCCCAGGACTCAATAGCTTTCAAAGCAACTCGCCATGAAGTTGATGCTTTAGAGGTGAGCCACTCGAGAGCTTGCTCCCATCCGGGACATGAAAGGTCAGACGCTGCACCGGAATCACTTGAGGTATCTTCATTAAAGGCATCGCGTTTCCACCTCGAGTCGTTATGTAGCCAAGGTCCTACTAATCCACTCAGATCGCGGCCAGCCAGGTCATATTCGTCCTCAACAGTACCCGTTTCGGCGAGTAGATAGTCAATGGCCATTCTGTCGGGGAGATTCTGAAACTCAAGCAGCGATAACCGTGCGGTCCTTTGAGGATAGTACTCATGATTTCTACGGATCAGAGGAAGTACTGTTGAGATGGCCCATGTATGAAGCTCTGGCGAGTGGTCCAAGAACGGGGAGAGTAACTCGGGAACCTGGGCTAACATGCCTGCCTCATCGTCCATCCTGTAGGCCCTCAAAAAGAGGAAACACGTAAGTGGATCGGCCTCGTGGCTGAAAGGTGCATCGTCATTTTTGAGCGGGATCAGATGAAGTTTCTTAACTTTTCTCGAAGCTTGCTCGTCTTGAAGATTGTGAACATGAGAAATGTCAAGTTGGTGGTCTGGATTTGATTGCGGCAGTGGTTCGTTGGCGAGTATGGCTTCCAACAAAGGCACATAGGCCGACGGACTGAGAGTTTCAGGGAGATATGTGAGGATAATGCGAAGCGTCAACTCTGGACGCAAGACTGTAGCATGTTGGGTTATAAGACAGGCCAAGCTGTCAATGTCGGCGATAGTCGCAAAGTGTACCGCCAGGAGCACCACTTTGGCAGGACTCAGGGACATATGAGCCGCCATTGTGCCTGACTGTTAACAAGACGGATATTGTGAGGGTTGATGAGTTATTGAGTGTTAGTCTTGTTGCTCTTGACACCGTCGTCATGTGCATCAACTCTACTGTACAACTAACAAAGTGGCAGGTATTGGCCAGTGAGGTAAGCTACTGGGCACTCCTACTCCTTGCTGGGAGTACCTAGAGCTAAGCTACCTCAGCCACACCATGCGCCACAGATGGACCTAATACGGCAAGCGGTATTTAAGTGAAAGTAGCCCCACCAATTCGACCAATCCACTTGCTCTGATTTGCTAACCCAGTCAAGGCTCGGCCAAGGTACGGGTGAACTCATCGGCTCGACTTGACTTGACGACCGACTGACTGTTTAACGACCAACGAACCGCGATTCAACGACGACTCTTCACCCGACCCGCGCAAAGCCTCGATAAATACTCAATTGGCTCAAGATGGCGTCGGGATATGGAATGAACGGCGGTAAGTCTGCCACGGCAGCGATAAAATCGATATAAAAGCAGTCAAAGACTGACGACATCAACTTGGACTTTAGGCGTCGGCCGCTGCTTTCCCTTTTGGCAAGAGGTTATGGGATGCTATGTTGTCAATACCTCTGCCGCTGATGATTCTGGAAAGAAGAAGTGCGGTATGGCTCTCGAGGATTACTACGAGTGCCTCCACCACAAGAAGGAGGTAGGTCTATAGTCGCCATCGGTGCTCCTAGCATCATCAGCGAACTGACACAACCCTTGTAGCATGCCCGAGCTCTTGCTATGCAAGCCGCCTATGCTCGCTCCGAGTCCTCCACGGCACGCGACGATGCTCCCAGCGTGAAGCAAATAAGGAGTTTGGGACTTATCGACAAGGAGGAAGACTCAAAGAAGGTCATGGGACAAAGCTAGATGGTAGATCTGGAATTACTCGATGAATGTTATTCGAACGCTCTTAGTATGCTCGCCGAATTCCTCGTATCGATCGACTGTATACGAAGGAACGGAATTGATTTGTTCAACTGATCGCGGTCATGTTCTGTGATTTTCTGGGCAATGTTCTATCTGCAAGACTGCAATCAATTGTTGATGCTCAGGTGAAATCGATATCATGTTGTCAAGGGAATGCCGGCCGAGTTCTTGAATTCCCCTTATGTTACCTGACCTCTGTCAATGTGCATGCACTACGGGAAGCAACACATTTCCTACCAGGCGGACAGCGAAATGAAAACAATTGCAAAAACCCCGTCCTATTTCAGGCACCTAATCAGGTTTTATTGATTAGACGAAAATGCGGCAAGAATACTATGGTCGTTCTGTTTTAGACGCAATCATGCTCGCTAGCCGGCAACACTGACGGCCGGTTTCTGCTCAACTTGACCCCTACGCCAACTCGTAACGCTGCATACACCTCGCACAAATGCTTAGATCTTTTCGCCAGAGTCCTGATTCTTTCTCTATCATTGTCTTTCGAAATCCGGTTTGCGCAATATGCCTTCCTTCCAGGGCGTTCAATTTGCCATCATCACCGAACCCGGGTCCAAAAAGCTCCCCGAATTTCCTTTATCAAATTCCTCTTCGGAATATGTTCTGCCGTCAACCAGTGGCCTACTTGGCCAGGACCGCAATGGATTAAATCGCCTTTTATCGTCACTACAGCAGGCACAAAAACAGAGTCCCCGAATCTCTGTCTATGTTCCTTCTGAGCCAGGTAGCTTGCCATAATGTTGAGCAAATTGTACACTGTTGTCTGACACTCGAACCAGGTACAAACCTCGGAATCTATTACTCGATCAAAAAAGTGACCCAGCCGCCGCCATTCTTCTATTTCAAGATATTCATGAACGGGAGAAATGTCGCCAACTGCGGTACAGAGTCTGGCGTTGATGGCTCGGGTTGTATGACGCACTCGCTGTGCATACCAAGTGATCGCTGGAAATACAAAGAAGAAGGCATACTGCACACCAGGGATGGCATAGAGGCACGCCGCTTCTGCTTTCTACCCGCCGAGAATCAATCAGTTGCAGAAGAGGGTGGTTTCATCGAAGCCCAAGTCTTTCGGGCCAAAGGACGAATCCGAAGACTGCCAGTCCTAGAAAAACACCGTAATCAGGAGACCTATGGACTCGGGTAAGTCCCTCTACCAGTTCCTGATGGCAGCTTCGTTAATTGACAATAGGTCACCTTCAGGCGGGCTGCTGGATTGGCCAGAAGACGCTTGTTACTACGATTGGATTCTCATCGATTCAAAAGAATCCCCGTTCGTCACGTTCCGTTTCCACTACCGCACCTGGTCGAATCTTTATCAGCTGAGTCTGGCACCTCGCCCCAACAAACCGGATGACCCGTCATTACAGGTCGAGTCGAAACCAGCAAAGAACACAAGAGCCGAAGAGGGCAAGGATAAATCATCTAGCAAAAAAGTGTCGTTTGCAGAGCCTTTGAGCTTCGAACTCATTGAACACCTTGAACCGGATCAAGATTCCCCATCCAAGTCTCAATCCGAGCCGCCTACACAGTCTCCCGGACGATTGGAGAACGCCCCTGTGATACTCCCAATGAACTTTTCCACCCGTCCCCTACCAGAGATTCCAATCAAGAGGCTAGTTGCCCACGAAGAAGCGAAACCTCTGCCACTGGCCTGGACAGCTTCTTCTTTATCCGATATCTCAGAGGAGACAGAAACGAGCAGTGCAGTCACATTTCCTACACGATCCGATTACCTCCGTGGTGATAAGTTTAGGATATCAGAGTGCCAGACAACTGAAAGTCTTGTGGTCCTATCCTTGGCTGAGGCAACTGCTAATTTTGCGATTCAGGGGCTTTTGACAGAGGAATTGAAGGACAGTGATATCACAGAGATGGAAGCTGCAGCTACCAAACACGAGGTCAAGAGCTCTGAGCATGTTACGAATGTGAAGGCCATGGTTGCCAAAGCAGAATTGTCGATCAAGACTGGGTGGAGGATGACTGACAACGAGTGGACGACAGGAGATGCGTAATCTTCAAGCCAGAAAATTGGCAGTAATTCTGAAGTTGACGTTTGAGGACATATCCTAATTCGTTACTATGACAGGTTTCGTCGAATGCCTTTCGAGTGTTTAAGCAGTATCGGGTGCAAGGGGTATCGGGAAGGGGAACTGTGTAGCTAGGAATACAAGGGATGAATGCTCAGCGTATCAGTCTGTTAAAGTCCATTATACGAACCATTAAGAAGCGGCTATGCAAGCTTTATCAAACGAAGGGTTGAAGATACAGCACCACGGAATCATGCTTGTCGCTCGGCATAACACTGACTATGTACGATCAATGAAAAATCTCAAGTCACCATGAAAGAACTCTGTTTGACTACAACAGTGGTCTCGATCCATTCAAGTACCTTCTTAACGTTCTAAGTATCCAACTAAAGCTGCCTGCCTAAATATCTTGGGAAACTTAGTACTCTGACAGTGTCCCAGTAACCCAAGTAAGAGTGACTATCCATAAGACCCCATGAAGAGGGAATATCCATCAAACGCAATAGAAGCAGCATCTGACGTGGAAATGAGGAAACAGAAGATTGTGAATCACAAACGGCACCTGCGTAGGCAAACAGTTCACTAGAATCTTGAAATTCAGTGCAGGCTTCCACTGCTTGTGTTCGCCAGTGCCAGAGCAGCCGAAATAGCAATCGCATCACCCATCCGTCAAACATCAAACATCAATCCAGAAACAGAGACATAACAAACCCTCATTGAATATCAGACAGTCTTCCAGATACAAATACAAATATCACCATGACCGACTCAAACTGGCGCCGCTTTCTCGGGGTCAACAGAGTATGCCATCATGCCCTCAAGTCACGTCGCTCTGAAGCTGCCCTGCAGGAAATGCTCAAAGAGGCCCCCGAAAACAAGGAAACGCATACTCCGCGTCCGAGAGAGAGAATGACTCGACTTACGAGCTGGCAAGGCGTATCTCAACCCGACAGAGGCACTACCTCGTTGAATAGCGCAGACTCCATTTTGGACGAAGCAGACAAGGAGTTCATCAATGCAAACCAACAGGTTTGGCGCAACCCATCTGTTGACCAAGTGACAGAAGCTTTGCGCGCTACGTTAATGACGAGACCAAATGAGCCACTGTCTGCTGAGTATCGTCCACATGTTTTACTTCTTTGCGAATTCTATGGCACTCGACACAGCAAAATCGCCAAGCTCGAATCACAACTGACAGAAGCACAAGATGCGTCGAAGAAGGAGACCGAGCGACACAAACAAATAGAAGAGCGTTGGATACGTCAGGACGCACGATACAAAGCCGAAGTCAAGCGACTTGAGATGTTCATTCATCAAACGTCCAACAAGGGCATGGAGGCTGTGGTGTTGGCCAGAGCAGGGAGCCTCATCAGAACAAAGCCAGGGAGTACCTCAAAAGGGCCAACTACTGTCAAGCCAAACTTCAGTGAAGGTGTCGTAACGAGTGATAGTAAGTGTTTATCCAAGCCTCAATGTTACCAAGGTATCAGAAAAGTTGGCCGACTGGAGCATAAGGGAGAAATGACTTAGACACGTCATGATACTTTGCGTCAGCATCTAGACCTCGTTTTGACTCTCTAAGTCTTAAAAGACAATCTTTTGCTGCAGTAACTGACAGCCAATATCAAAAGCCTCTGAAGCTACTCAAAGTATATGCACCGATACCGCAATTGAGTCGGCCTTGCCGACACGGCAAGGAACAGTGTGTGGGTGTTAAACTCGAGCAAAACAAAGTAATCTTATGCTGACTTACGGATATCAGTGTCCCGGACACGAACAACGGACACTAGCAATGAGATCAGGCTGAGCAAGGCCTTTCGAAAACTTGAGGAAACAAAAGGTCCTAGCGGAGGTACTCGCCGATCTGAGGCTCAAGTTATCAGCCAGAGTAAGACACGCCGTAAACACTGCCGAGTAGGACAGCACTCTAGAGACGACTCTATTACTCTCAATGGCCCAGCCACGCACGGCACAGTCAATGAACCGCCGCACGAAGGCAGTCCCGGGCAGAAGCGCCATTCAACCGAGAAGACACCGGCACAGCAGGAGGTCGGTGTTGTTAACCAGCCAATACATGCCGAGATAACAGGCATGCATAAGCATGGACAGGGAGGACACGACAGGGTTCTGGAGGAAACGCCTGATCAAAGTACTCATCGAGGACACACTCACCATCGCCGCCAGTTCTCGTTTGTACCTGGAGACGATACAACAGTTGTACGGTTGGGCGGGGCCAAGGCATCTAGAGAACGCCCGGTAGCTCAGAACGAAAACAGTCAGGCACCACCGACTGGTCGACCAACGGCTCAAATCCGTCAAGAGAATTCGAGGTCGAGATCAATGGAGTGTATACAGACGGCGAAGTTATCGCGTCCGGACGCGGACAACAGTTCCGGACCAGGAGAACTCCTAAGGCCCTGCTAACGGTAACGTCTCGGTCCCGTGTCAACCAGGACTCATTGACATACAACCGGGACCTTTTGCGTGCAAAGTATCCGAAGGCAAAGTCTTCTTTGGTCTGGGCGAACAGTTAAGGTTTTCTATTATATCAACGGCTAAAGTTTATATGAGGGGTGAGGTTGACGAGGATATTTCCCATTACAGCATGGGGTGTTGCCGGGAGATATATCAACTTTGGTCAAGGCAAGAATGATAGGCTCGGGAGCGAACGTAGGTGGCATGACTGAGAGGGGTCGCATGGGCGAGGCTCAAAATTCGACGGAACAAGTATAGTATGCCATGATAGATACCGCAGTAGGAAGCGGGTGAGGCGGGCTCGACGGGATCTAGCTCTAGAGGGCAAGTTAGAGTGCTGTTTATGTAAAAACCTGGAGAAGACTAGACCACTGTCAACTGTCAATGTCAATGTCAACTCTGTCAATGTCAATGTCAGTGTCAACTCTGTCAAATCGGACAAAAGCGCCTTGGTGTGGAACCTTAAATGAGGCTCAAAGTTCATATAGTTGACGAATCAAGGTTAACGAAACCAGAACGGCCCACGAGTGGCGTCGAGGACTGGAATGTTGCTCCATCGAGCACTGAATCGAGTATGACTGCTGCATCGGCAGCGGGAAGGGAGGAATGTGATTGTCGCTAGTCAGGGAACCATCAACGGGACGGGTAAGGTAGTAAAACTGTCTATCCCCCTCCACGACAACATGGCATGGCAACTAGACTACTGTCGGTTGACTAGGTCAGGGCATACCGTTTATCGACCGATAGCCTAGCGAAGTCTGCAGTTGTGCCTGGACTGAAGCGTTGGGAATAGAGACGCGATTCAAGCTTTACGACAGTATAGGTTGTATGTGTTCAGGTTTCGCTTGACAGGTGCGTCGCATACGAATTGGTATGGTCGACATTGGTTTTTGTAGAACATATGTAAGTCAATTAGCAACAGCCTTTAAAACATCACGATAACTACAGTACTGCACAGCTCGATCAAGCCATGAAACACGAACTGAGCGGTTGACGAATGTGTGATATAATAATGCATACGTCAGATCGATCAGACACCAGGAGCGAACGAACGGTTGGTGATAGCCTCGTCCGTTCTCAGAGGGATCGATCACGGCAAACGTCAGAAAGAAGGAATAGAGTTTGATGATCCACATTCTGTGATGTGATACGGCATGGTATGATGTGATGGATGTGATAGATGTGACGAGGAGGTGCTTTGGCTTTTGGCTCTGGCTTTTGGCTATGGCTTTGGCTTGAAGCTGTAGGGGTGCCTCAGGGCAAGCGCAAAGTCCAAGTGGCAGGTGGCAGGTGGCAGGTGGCAGGTGGCAGGTGGCAGGTGAAAGTCGGGCACGGGAAGGTAGGTCAGTGTGAATGACTAAGGTGTAGTCAGTTAGCGGCTACCGGTGGCGGATCGAGTGGCCCTGCACTTTTTCTCACCCTCCCCGATCTGAGACGATAAGCGAGAGCACTGAAACCAGATCTCTGGGTCTAGTCTCCCTCAGGACAGGCTTAGCAACCGCCCAGTGCAGTACTTCCGGTGTTTAGGTGGTTTGTTTCTGGTAGAAGTCACTATTGATTTGACATCCGCGTTCGTTGAGTCTTACTCCCCGTCCATCCGTTCCTTCCAAACCCAATCCAACGTTTCGGGCACCCCTCTCTATTCCGGGTTAGGGAAAGAGAAAAAGAGAAACATTTACTCAACCGTCGAGACTCGAGCAAACTGTGTAGGTTTGTTTGTCCGATTGTCCGTTTGGTCTAGTCTCATTGGGTGATTAGACCTACCTCCTACCACTCAACTCCATTTTCTGTATACTAACATCCTTTCTTCGAGGCGCCCACCTCTCTGCAGGGCTGTTGAACCGCGTTGTTGGTTCCCGCGCTCATGTAAGATAGCCTACAATACCCGGGACGCAGGGGAGGCGTTGTTTGCTGTGTCTACGGGCACTAACATAGCGTCGTATATATGCTGTAGCGACAAGAATAACGGAATGGGCAATTCGTTATGGCGACGGGAGTCCAGAGCGTGGGAAGGCTACAGCGTCCCGTTCCTTTAACCGCCTGTGGTCAATATTCCAGTAGGCTGACATAGGCGCGTCTAGGCTTGGGGTCAGCTAAAGGATTTGTCACTCATGTAGCAGTATCAATTTACCCGTTAGCCTCGCGATACAAGAAGGATCGGGTTAGAGACATCATCATTTTGAAGAAGCAGTAGTCTCCTGTCAAAACCCTATCCTCGAGTACATTGAACGTCTTTCCATGCAGTGACATTGTCTCCGAGAATGTATGCAGAACAGTTGAAGATCAACGGAAGTCGTAGATCCATGAGTGCTGCACCTGTAGTTCGTCGATAGAGTTTTCTGCTCTGTCTAATTGATTACTTGACAATGTCGATCCACCATCGTACCATCGTCAATACCAGAAAAGGAAAGCATCAGAGCACCAAAAAAATCAGGAATGAGGAAATATGTAAAGACATAGCGTTGTGCAAGGAAGACGTTCGAACGCAGCTTTAATGCCACGGTATAGTCGCCATACAGACATTTCTCGACTGCGTACGATCATCCATCACCGACCAGTGGTGGAGAGATCGCAAACGACCATGTCTATCGACGTGACGCACCAAAACGGCAATGTCGTAATTACAGCAACGGCAAATAGCGCAGATGGAATCGTCGGAACAGAATACATCCGTGAAAGAATCTGTGGAGTTGATCGTGTAGGCATGTATCATGCATACATACGCATTAACATGCAGTGGTTTCTTTTTCGTTGTACTAAGAAGATAAGATGAGGTACAATGGAACCTACCCACGATCCGGGTTGAGACCATCGCAGCGGCCCTTGTCAGTTCAGTACAGTCTAGGAGCGAAGATTGGGGAACCGGGGAGCACGACACAGGCAGGTCTCAGGGAGGGTTCAGTCTTGACTCTCGACTCTTGAGCCAGCGCCAACGCCAGCGCCAGGCCAAGGTCAGGATCAGGGCCAGGGTCAGGGGCCCTTTAGCAGCCTAGGTGTCTCTGATCCTCTGGGTTCTAGGGCGAAGCAGGTCAAAGGGGAGTCTGTCTAGCCAACGGTGAGCGGGAGCGGTAGTGGACCTTCTAGCTGGATTATGATCCTTGCTCCGCATCGAGCCAAGATATTTGGCATGGATCGTGTATTGAGTAGCATCCTCTGTGGCTGACTCAGGGTCAGTGAATAGCGGCACGCCCTAGGCCGCAAGCAGCGGTCGAGGTATCGATAGCCTCAGCCGTTCTGATGAAGCTTGAAGCGTCAAGGGGAAGAAAAGTTAATCTCAAGGTCGTTAGGATCACCGATCAAGACTCTCTGAGTCGCGCAAACGGTGAACCGTGCCAGTGGTAGGCCTAGCCAACGGAACGGTTCTGGCTACTGTAGTACAGTTAGAACCAACAGTTGGTATGGAATTGCTCAGTGCCATCCATCCATCCATACCTAGACTACCCACCTGTTGACTTGACTGTATGATTCTCAGGTAGGTAGGTAATGCTCGATGATCTGTGCCAAAAGCCGAACCCTTGTTTTGACACCCAGCCCAGCAGTTGAATAAACAATGGGTCCGATCGGCAACGGTCTGATCGTCCATCGACAGCAAAGCCACTCCGCTCCGACAGCAGAGTGCCAAAGCGTGCATGTCTCTGTGACAGGCGCCAGAACGGTGGAAGCACCAGGGAAGCATCAGCTTGACAGGGTCATGGTTTCATTGAGTAATCAAGGAAGATCATTCTTAGGGTCGCAGGGAACAGGGTGAAGATGTGATAGACGATGACCCACCTGATGGCAGATCAGAGTCATACGAGCCAATGAGAGACCCTCAAGGCCAGCCCCATCAAGGCCGAAGCGCAACGGGCGCCCGAAATTCTTCGGGAGATGGCCCAAGCTCCAACAGCGGACAAAAACATGACCTGAACACACACTGAACACTGAACACTCAGACACTCCAGCACTGAAGAGGCCTGTATTGACTACTGACTACACTGTAGGGAGTAGGGAGCTGGATCGTGACGTGACACACTCAGCATCAAGTAGGCCCCCCTGGCGATCAGATCACTAATCGTGAGAATAAAGAAACCGTTGAGACTGGCGCTCGTTATAAATCCCGGCACCGACTGCCTGCCATCCCATCCCATCTAATGCCGTCCCTTGACAGTACTGTACGTACCAGTTCAATAACCGCTCCAGGATTAGTATTACATATCTTGTCTCAAATAGAAGTTGTACAGATATAGTAAATCTCCTGCTTTTGTTGCTTTCTGCACATTTGACTGCAATGCCATCGCTCTGTTTAGATCCAGAAATTGGATTGAACTGCTTCATGCTCTATAATTCCAGGGATTCTTTTGGTGTAATTATCTAGCTTTTCTGGAGCAAGTGGAGTGCCAATGGATCCAGAATAAAGTCATTCATTAATTAGGCGGTTGAAGATCGCAATCCATCCGGGTCTACTCCTCTCCTACCGGGGTGAGGGCATTTTGTAAAGCCCATGTTGTCAAGGTATGCAATTCTGGGTCGGCCGTCGGGTCTACTATACCTTGTCCTTACTCATGCTTCAACTGTCGGTGATGCAATGAGCGATCTGACCACAATGGCGGTAATAGCAATAGACAAGAGTCATGTTGAGACAGTGGAGGAGTGATCGTTATGGTCTAACCTACTGGGTGCATATATACGTTGCACATTCACCGGTCACATATCACTGATCCGCTGCTGGGTTGTTTCTAGTGTAGTATCGTAGATTACGTTTTATAATCTACAGTAGAGCAATGTAATGTTAACCTAATGTACCTGCTACACTACGTCGAGATGCTGCAGGTGAGGTAGCATTTTACTTGCCAGTTGTTCTTTAGACTCTGCCTGTCCTTGTCTTTTTGCTTTTGCTCGCAGATGAGTTCTCCAGCTTCACCTGAATTTTGGGTTCGTGAGTCTTGTCCTTATCTTCGTAATCGTCATCAAAAAGGGAACCCATTGCAACGTCCTGGTTTCATGTGAGCCACCCCGAATGTCATCGGCTGCCACCAAGAACCCTGTCTCCAGCTCTCAGCTAAACGGGCAGCCCGCCTCGTCGGTGACACTACCCTGTACTTTGCTGTACACCCAACCAAATTGTCGGGGCAGGGTCCCCTGAGACTGTACAGCACCGTACCAGTAATAAGGTGGATTGGTGAATGACTCTGTACTGTATCCGTACCTTACTGCAGGTTCCATTTCCTAGGTACGAATGACCCTGTGACACTGGAGGTTGCTTTTTATCTTATTATTCGGGACTGGGGTCACAGTTCTTCTTTTCTTTTGATTTGCGGTATTGCCGACTCCGATATGCGGTTGGCCTCTCGACCAAATCTGTTCCTTACTGTAGTAGCACAGAACAAAGAGAACGATAACATGGTATGCGCTGGACCCTCTTGCTACAGCTATGCTTGTCCATGTCCCCTACATGTGTTCAGTGTTGTGTGAACGTTGGGTAAATTACTAGGATCTCTCAGCTTGTTCTCGTGTCCAATCAATGGTGTTTCGTATAATTTGAGCAAGGGTGCAGTTTATTTCACTGTAACTGTAACCGCAACCTCTACGTAGTCACGCAGATGCAGTACGTATTCGTTGTTGCCCCTCCCGTTGACCGTTGGGGCTACTGTATGGCAACGATGTTGGTTGACGTTCAACTAGGAGGTTTGCGTTACCGTCAAGTGCTGTACCATACTCACGGAACCAGTACAGATCAGATTTCACTCCAAAGCAGCTCAGAAAATAGAATCATTGGTTGCACAACCGTACACGGACCAAGATGCTGCAAAACAAGAGAGGCCCGGGGCAACACACAACACCAAGGTTGTATTGATTGTGCGACACCGAAAGACGGTACCTAGATACATACCTGCATCTACCGACCGACCTACATACTACCTTAGTACCGAAAGATCTCCCCGAAGCCATTCGGACTGTTTGTTTGGGTAGGCACGTCATACTGGGGAAAAAAGGGAGATTGATCTCCATGGCAGGGCAGTCAATCGCAACAACAACCCCTATCGTACGGGTACAGTACAGTACAATTCACAGTAACTCAGATCCGCATTTATGACAGAGACATGGATTCTTGCATCGTCGGGTCAAGTCCCTTCCGAGTGATTGGTTCAAGGGTCCGGAAAATTTGCTACGGAATGGAACGAACTTGCATTTCGGCCGCTGCCACGACACGACCCTTGTTCTGTTGGCCTGCGGGATCGACACCAAGGCCATTGAGCAACGAGCAAGACCAAGATTGGCTCCCGTCCTTGTGGGCACTACTGTACTACTACTGTTACAGCAGATAATAAGGTCCCGCGGGTACTGTATCTTCGAGTGCCGACATCAATCAGCTGCCCCAGAATAATCAGCGGTACCTAAGTTAGTAGGTACGCCTTAAGGACATGGTAAATAAGATCCATAAGGTAATCTATCGCCTTGTGCTACTGACTGTTGTAGATTGCCATCAAGTCAAGAGGCCTCACTCACCGTGGTGGAGTGTCCATGTTCCATGTTCCCCAGTTAACATCAATCAATCAATGAGAGGTTGGGATGGAGTCGCCTTTACCCGGTACAGAGCAGGTCAAGTATGTATGCATTGTTTTAAGTGAGGCTTGCGACCTGCGACCCCAATCTATCCGTATCCCCAGCCCAGCTCAGCCCAGTTCAACCCAGGTCCATCACAACCCAACCCGACTGCGTGGGTAATCACAGTTGATGTGCAGTAGCATTCAGGCTGCTGGGTGTGACGTGACAGGTGAACGACAACGTCCGGGTAAGATTGCGAACAAAGCTCAACTCAACGCAGCTCAACTCACGGTTATTATTGTCGCGTGGACCGCGTGGACCTGCCCCTGACCCTGGCTCATCATCGTGACCCTGACCTCTTTCTCCTCTTTCTCCTCTCCTCTTCTGGGTATACAGGAGGAGTATTCAGTTGGTGATCTGATTGAACCCGACCGGGTCGAGTCTTGGCTTGCCTTGCAATTGAGTCAGGCAGGAGGGGGTTTGAGCGCGCTACATTGCATATTAAACAAGAAGCAAAACAACCTTGTCTGAGCCGAAACAGAGAATGTGGTCAGGCTGATGTAAAAAATAGTCCGACTTGGATGCCAGTCAACGGTGCGGGAAATCAGACATCACAATACCTACAATGCCGTCACGGCACATATTGACTCTGACTCTACAGATACTGTACTGTGAAAAGGGAGAGAAAAAGACGGGATATTTTCAGACAAAACACGGCCCGGGGCTGTTGGCGGCTCCCCGATCTCTCCACCAATACCCATGATCAATCAACACACCATCTTGCCCGCGTCCTTGGGCACCGAAAAAAGCGTTGCGTCGCCAGAAACAGCAACAGAAACAGAAACATTAGTTAACTTAACAACCACACCCACGGCACAAAATGCTACCCTGTCTTCTCAAACTTCCCGGTTGGGACATGCTGTGCTGCCAACTTGGGACTAGTCCACACCCAGGCTCCCTAGAGTAGCAAGGTCCCTTGATTCGGGACACCGTCGAGCCGGTTCTTTAGTGCTGCTGCAATCTGATGCCTCCATCAATCATCGATCAGACACGGCCTACCTGACGGGTTGAATCAGGTAGGTAGAGTACGTACTCCCTACTCTACTGTCCATGCATTGTATGGCACTGAGAGACTAAGCTAAGCTAGTCTAGTGGATCGACGGATCGATACCAGTAATCAGGAATAAGAAACAAAATCAAAGCGCCATGCCCGAGGGAAGGGGTCCTATTGGGCCTGAGCCGCCCGCGCGCCAGCAAGACGGTGGTGTTGTTGGTATTGCGCTACCCTTTGGACTCTACTGTAGGCAGGTAGATGGAAGAGTAGAAACAGGACTCAAACAATATGCAACCAGTAAATAAAGTATCCATACCCGTAAAGCTGAAGTGAGCTGAGTCGAGCTGTGTCATACTATTACGCCGAGTTTAGCTTCGCTTGGCTAGGCTAGCCTTAAGTAGGCTTCCAAAATGCGTCCAGCTAAGGTATTGTTGACAGTGGACCAGGGGTGCCAAATCGAGATTTTGCATTTGGATCTGATATTGGATCCTTAGGGAGTACAGCGACATTGGTAAAGAAGGAAAGGAAAAAAAA